>NW_007727267.1:4999-6768 GCF_000696425.1 Galeopterus variegatus
AAACAAAAGACACCTGAGTGAAGAGAAGCAGGCTGAGGAGTGGAAGTCAGACAGGAGGGGGGCCAGGATCCCTTAGATCCAGGAAAAAACCTGGATTTCATTCCACAGTCCTGGAGCCAAGAGTGGTTTCCATGTGTGAGCGTGCAGCACGTTCAGGTGGAGGCACTGCACTAGAGGTCAGGGCACAGGCTCAATAGGCCACACATGGAAATGTGCTGTGAGCACAGACCCCTTCAACCCAAGGAGGCTGCATCTGCAGACATGGCCCTCTTCCTCCTGACTGTGCTCCGCCCGAGCCACATGCAGAGAATGCACAGTCTATGGGCAACCTCACAGCCCCTGCTTGGCCTGGTGTCCATCTCCCTCAGTCCTCTCAACAAGGACACTTAGGGAAGATAACACGCCCAGGACTTGTCATAAATGTCCTGACCCCTCTGGACAGCTCCTTCTGGGCCTTAAGAGCAACCCTTTCTCAAGGAAACCTGAATGTCTCCTGGTGGGGGCTGACGAAGAAGCTGGTCCCAGGCCCAGGCTCCTTGAGGTCTGTGCCCATCACTGAGTGGTTTTTAAAAATNCCCACACCGAGGTGTGCTAGACTTGGTGGCATATCTCCAAAGAGCACAATAAGGAACAGAAAAACAACAAGTTCACAGTGGAGCAGCATGGCACACACAACCTTAACCAACCGATGGAGGTGAACGTCACCAGTGCTGTCATGTGGATCTCGTGTACCCCAATGTGATGTGATAAGAAGGCTCAAAGGCCCTTCACCTCTGTGCTGTTCTTTCCCAAAGTCCACAACCCCAGTCTACTATTGAGAAAAGCCCAATGCAGGCACATTCTACAACATTCCTGGCCAGTACCCTTCAAAACTGCCAAGATCATGAACAAGGAAAGCAGGAGAAGATATCCCCGACCTGAGGAGACTGGACAGGCCTGGCAATCAAATGCAGTGCAGTGTCCTGGGTCAGATCCTGCAACAGGAAGTTAATGAATGACATTGATGGAAAAACTTGTGAAATCTGAATCAAGTCTGGACTTTAGTTAATGTAAACGCACCAGAGTCAGTTCTTGAAGTTGCAACAAACGTACCATGGCAATGTGAGGTGATAATAGTGGGGGAGACCAGGTGAGAGGTGGATGGGAGCTCTGAGTTATCTTTGCAACTTCCCTGTTATTCTGAAATTATTCCAAAGCAACCACCACCCTCCCCAGAAAAAAGTTTATTAAAAAGATGTAAAAAAGAAAAAAAATTTTGAGCATCTGTTTGCGACAGAGCTGGTTTCAGGCCTGGGGATCCAGCACTGAATGAGACACTCACATTCCCTCCTCTGGAATCTGCAGTGAGTGGGGATCCAGCATGAAGCGAAGACTTGAGCAAATCAGTGCTGACAGGCAGATGGATGGTGGGCTTTGAAGGAGGGTGGTGCTGGGAGGGAGTTACACAAAGGAAACTGACTTGCAGAGGGAGACAAAGGAGAGAAACTGTGAGCAGGCAGGAGAGGGGAGAGCTGCCAGGTGAGTGAGCAAAGGCCCTAAGGTGGGGAGGGAAAAGTCTCAAAGGAGGAAACAAAAGACACCTGAGTGAAGAGAAGCAGGCTGAGGAGTGGAAGTCAGACAGGAGGGGGACCGGGATCCCTTAGATCCAGGAAAAAACCTGGATTTCATTCCACAGTCCTGGAGCCAAGAGTGGTTTCCATGTGTGAGTGTGCAGCACGTTCAGGTGGAGGCACTGCACTAGAGGTCAGGGCACAGGCTCAATAGGCCAC
>NW_007727267.1:7689-9855 GCF_000696425.1 Galeopterus variegatus
AGTGGTTTTTAAAAATGTAGGATATGTTCAAAATACTATTCAGCCTTAGAAAAGAGCAAAATTCTGTCACTTCCGGCAACCTGGATGCATCTACAAGACATCATGATAAGTGACTTCAGCTAGGCACACAAAGACAAACGTTGCATGATCTCACCTACACATGGAATCCTAAAAGGTCAGACTCATGGAAGCAGAGAGTACAATGTTGGTTACCAGAGTCAAGGGGGCCAAAGCGTAGAGACCAGGGAGGACAGTGGTGAACGAAGAAAAAGGGAATATTGATCAAGGGGTACAAAGTTTCACTTAGAGGGGAGAAATTAGGTATGCTGATCTATTGCACAGCAACACGACTATAGTTAATAGTAATTTAATTTCAAAATTGCTAATGGACTGGACTTCAAATATTCTTATCACAAAGAAGTAAGTAGGAGGTGTCATGACTATGTTAATTAGCCTGATTTGCTCACTGCACCATGTATACATGTATGGAATCATCACATTGTTCCCGTCTAGCAGTCAATAAAGAAGAAAATTAAAATAAAATCGAAATTAAAATTTTAAGAAAAGACAGTGCCATACTGTCATAAGTAAACACAAAGAGGTCAACGGAAGAGAATTGAGAGTCCAAAGGGAAACTCATACATCTGTGACCAATGGGTCTCTGCAAGTGTTTTTATGATCACTCAACGGGGAAACAATATTTCTTTAACAAAAGGTGCTGGCACAACTGAATAGCCACAAGGGAAACAATGAAGTTGAACCATACACCAAAACAAACCCCAAATGGATCACAGAAACAAATGTAAGAATGAAAACTACGATACCCATAAAACAAAGGAATAAATCTCTGCGATGCTGGACTTCATGATGGTATCTTAGATAAGATGCCAAAAACACAAGAAACCATGCGAAAACTGCCAAACTGAATGTCATCGAAAGTTAAAGCTATTGTGCTTTAAAGGACACCACAAAGGAAATGAAAAGACAACGCACATTATAGAAAAACATATTTTCAAGTCATATGTAAAGAATAAGAACATAGAAAGAGCTCTTCCAACTGAACAATACCAAAGACAATTAGCCCAGTGAACACACTGGTCAGAAGAAGAGCTGGCTGGTTAGCTCAGTTGTTCAGAGCACGGAGTTACAACACTGAGCTCAAGGGTTAGGGTCCCTACAGAGGCTAGCTGCCACAAAACAACACAACACAAGAGAAAATGGAACAAATAACTGCTCAGGTAATTCAAGGATTCCAATAAACCGTTCTCTAAGGAAGACATACAAAAGGCCAATAAGCACTTACGAAGATACTCATCCTTGCCACTGGGGAAATGCGTATCAAAAACCACTGTGACATAATACTTCACACACATCAGAAGGGCTGTCATCAAAAAGACACTCAATACAAAGTGCTGACAGGATATGGAGATATCAGAGCCCTCCTATGTTGCTGGTGGGACTGCAAAATGGTACCGATTCTTAGGACACCTGATTGGCAGTTTTTCAAGCTGTGAAATGTCAGGTGACTATGTGGCCCAGCGATTCTACTGCTGGAGACATACCCGTGAGAAATGAAAACATATGTCCCAACAAAAGTTTGTACACGAAGGCTCAGATCAGCGTCACTTACACTAGCCAAAGACACACACACACACACACACACACACACACACACACACACACACACCCAGAGTCCAAAGCAGAAACCTCACAGTCCAGGAAAGCATGGGATGTTGCAGTCAAAGTGTAGAACAAGAAAAATAAAAAAAGACTTTCCAACCAAGACTACTGTACCCAAGCAAGTATCCTTCGAGCATGGAGAGCAAAAATCCTTTCCTAGACAAACAAAAGCCAAGGGAATTCAGCAGCAGCAGACCCCTCTGCAAAAGTTCTAGAGAGAGCTTTCCAGGGGAAAGAAGATGCTAACACGTACCTGTCTGAGGGTTTAAAACGCACCGGGACAGTAAGGCTAAAAACACAGTCAGAGGCCGGGAAGACCGTCCTGGTCGTGAGGAAGCCGCCGCCCTGCCCGCCGCCCCGCACTTGCACTTGCACTTGCACCTGCAGCGCGCCCACCGCTCACCGGGCCCGGGACCGCGAGGCCACGGCCCGGCCGCAGCAGCTTCTCCGGCCTGGCCCCCGCCCCGCCCGCCGACCGCTCGCCCC
>NW_007727267.1:10855-18497 GCF_000696425.1 Galeopterus variegatus
GTTCGAGCCACAGCCCCTCACCCGGGCCCTGCCCGCTCCGCCACTGCGCCGCCCGCGCTCCGCTCCGCACCGGCGAGGAGCCTCTGGGGCGCCCGCCCGCCCGGCCCGGCCCGCGTCTGCGACATTCGCCATGCGCGCTCCGAGCTTCTCCTGCCGCCTCAGGAAGACGGACAGACAGCGACCGAAACGACACGGGGAACTTCCAGACGGGACAACGAACACAAGGATACCAGAGATGGAGGGAGGGGTGAGGTGGAGAGGGACAGGCTGCGTAAAGGACATGGAGCGCAATGATGATTTGTAATAATCACATGCTTGTAATAAATACAGACAATAAAGAAATAAAAAGAAAAGCAAGTCAATCTGGATAGTCCTATTTTTCTCCCAATGCAGACGTCTCTTTTTTGTCTCCTTGAAATGATATTCTGGTGTCAGTCTCTCACCAGGAGAACTTCCTGCAAGTAGATACTACAGGGGAAAGCAAGTCAGTCACTGATGAGTAATTAAAAAGGAGAAACGGAAAAGAAAATATATATATATAAATACATTAGAGAAAAATGATATATATAAAGAGAAACAAAAATGCACAAATAACTGAGAAAGAAAAACAAAATTTTACAGAACAAATATTTAAAGATATAAACCAGGAAATTTTTTCTGAAATGGGGGAAAGCCCTAGCATTCAAGCAAGGGGCTACTTTCCCCCACCTCCCCATGCCATCCTCTTCCTCACCTTCCCCCACTCCCACTCCCCAACACACACTGGGCTCTGCCTTGTGGTGTAGCTTTTCCCACAGGTTCAGCAACTGAGTGGCAGTTCCTGTCCCCAGCTCCCTGGAGTGGAAGAGCTATGCTAGTGGGTTCAGCAGCCAGTAAATAGGAACAGATCCGTTTTATACAGCTTCATGCTGCGGAAGTCCTACATCAGGAGGGTGGTGGAAGCTGAGCAAGGCACCCATTCATCCACCCTCAACAGAGAAGATAGGGAAGAGTGAAACCCATTATTCTTGCACAGCTCTGTGTTGCAGAGAGCTGCTCTGGTTGGCTCAACAGCCAAGTGGCAGCCCCCTCTTCCCCAGCTCTCCTGGGTGAAAGCTATTTTAGGTAGATTCAGCAGCCGGTGACACTGGTGGTTGCAAAATATTCACCCTGGACAGTGGCAACACCAGTGGGGCAGCACTAGTTCCTGTCGCTCCCCAGCCTTTCCTCACCCCACACGTATGCAGCTCTAGCTCTATAAAGAGGATCTAGATGGAGCAGCTGGTGAAGAGTGAATCCCCATTCCCACCCCACCCTCACCTTCTGCTCCACAACATAGAAGTTTTGCCCAGGAAAAAGTTGGAGCAAGCATCAGAGACTAGCCATAAGCAGATGTGGCTTGACTTGCTTGCAGCAGGGGTTAATAGCAAGAAAACTGACCAGCAGCCAAATGCAGTTCTCTTTGCCTTGTGGTAGCAACTGCGCCCTGAACGGCGTTTCACCAAACATCCAGAAACAGGTAGCAAGGTATGCTCAGTGGATTTAAAAGACTTTTTGGTTGCAATGATGAAGCTGGTGTGCTGGCTAAGGTAAGGTGTCTGGAGAGAGCTCCAGCAGCTGATGTAGCTGGGTGGCTACACTGGAGAATGCAGCATGCTGGCTGCAAGACCAGGTGGTCAATGGTTCATTGGGTGCCGCATAAACCCGAGAAAGAATGCCCTTGATGGGCAGATAACTCGTGTGAGTTATCTAAGAATAAAATTCAGATGCTCTAGAGGTGGAACTTGAGTTTATATCTTTTTAATTGAATATTCCTTGAGAGTTCATAGTTCACTCTAGGTCATGCTGAAGTCAAAGAATTGCCAAAACTCCCAGAACTTTAGTAGATATGACTTTTAAGTTATCCTTATTTGATCACTTAATATGTGCCAACTACACAGCTAATTACTTTCTATATATTATTTCATTCGATTCTTACAGAAACTCACATGACATATTTTATTAACTCCCTTTTACAGATGAGAAAACTGAAACTCCAAGGGTCTATAATATTTCCTTATGGAATCACAGCTAGTAAATTTAAACTCAGGTCTTTTTATTCCAAAGCTCAAGTTCTTCCCACTCTTTGCAATGATTATATTTCACTTAAATGTTACAATCCCATTGCTAACATGTGACTTGGAATTATTAGATTTTTTTTTTTCAATATGAAGCTTTTCAGCTTTCATGTGTCACCTCAGGCAGAAAACTGCCACATAGAGATGATGCATTGTCCCAAAACTTTGTTTTTTAAATCAGAAACAAATCCATTTATCTGCTTTTATATTGCATGGATGTCTTTTCTCCTTTTAAAGTTCTCCGGAATGATGGCGGCATTGAAAATGGCATTTTGCAAGCTAGTTTTTTTGGTTAGCATCTACTAGTTTTGGGTTCCCCTCCTTTTTTCTTTTCTTTTCTATTTTTTGGTTTTTTTGTTTTGTTTTTCGGTTTTTTTAAATAGTGAAATAACTTAGATGTTAAACTGTAAATTGTACCAAGACACAATTCAGCACTGAAATTAACCTCATGCTTTTTTAATGGGAATTTTCAAATACTGAAATACAATTCATTACCCTAATGGGATGATAGGTCTGAACTTTTTTTACTTCTCCCCAGTACCTGGGTGACAAGTGGCCTCAGGTTTCATCGAGGAAGCACCAGAAGGAAGGAGCTAGATTCAAGAATCCCACAATCAGAGTGAATTTTTCAAGGGCATGCAGCCATCCTGCAGGCCTCCAGGCATGAGCTCCAAAACATTTCAAGTAAATAAAACATGGTACAAAGTTTAGTATGCTATTATCTGTGCTTCCACAATCAGAGTGAATTTTTCAAGGGCATGCAGCCATCCTGCAGGCCTCCAGGCATGAGCTTCAAAACATTTCAAGTAAATAAAACATGGTACAAAGTTTAGTATGCTATTATCTGTGCTTAAAAAAAAAAAATGCAGGGCTAAAAAAAACACTTGCAGAAGACATCTGCTAGAGGGCTGTTTTCCAAAATATACAAAGAACTTTTAAAACTGAACAGTAAGAAAACAAACAATCTGATTAAAAAATGGGCCAAAGACCTTAACAGACACCTCACTAGAGAAGATATAAAGATGGCAGGTAAGCCTATGAAAAGATGCTCCACACAATATGTCATCAGGGAAATGTAAATTAAGACAATGAGATACCACTATGCACCTAATAGAATGGCTACAGAACACTGAGAACACTAAATGCTGGTGAGGATGGGAAGCAACAGGAACTCTCACTCATTGCTGATGGGAATGCAAAATGGTACAGCCACTTTGAAAGACCATTTGGCAGTTCATTACAAAACAAAATGTACTTTTCCGCACAATCTAGCAATTGTTCTTGCTATGGGTTGAACGTTTGTCCCCCAAAGCTCACACCGAAGCTTAATTCCCAATATTGTATTTTAAAGGTAAGGCCTTTGAGAGGTGATTGGATTGTGAGGACTGTGCTCTCATGAATGGATTAATGTGTCAGTGGCTTAATGGGTTATCAGGGAGTGGCTCTGGTGGCTTTATAAGGAGAGCAAGTGAGCATGTTAATCCTCATTCTTGCCATTCTTGCCATGTGATTGTCTTCATTGTCACAAAACTCTGTAGAAAGTTCCCACCAAGAAGTAGGACCTCACCAGATGCACCCCCTAGACGTTGGACTTCCCCGCCTCTAAAACTGTAATAAATAAATTTTACTTTCTTACAAATTGCCTAGTTTCAGATGTTATAAGTGACAAAAAGTGGGCTAATACAGTACTCCTTGGTATTTACTCAAAGGAGTTGGTAACTTCTATCCACATAAAAACCAGCACGCAGATATTTATAGCAGCTTCATTCATAATTGCCAAAAATTTGGAAGCAAACAAGATGTCTTTCAGTAAGTTAATGGATAAATAAAGTGTGATACATTCAGACAACTAAATATTAGCACTAAAAAGAAATGAGCTATCAAGCCATGAAAAGATACGGAGGAATCTTAAATGCCTATTACTAAGAGAAAGAAGCCAATCAGAAAAGCCAAGTGTTTTGGCTTTGGTGGTCTTTGGACTCTTTTGCTGTGGTGTATTAGTAGATTTGACCAGAGACCTCCCTGGTGCTCTCTCACACAATATCTTTAACACATCTGATACCCCCTCCAGCCCACCACTTATTACCATTCCTCAGCCGCCTCTTTCCAGATGGCACTCCAGAGACCCCTCTTTCAGGATCCGAAGACTCCTCCAGGTTACTCTTTTGAGTAGTCTCTCTAAAATCACTCTGAGCCATGGTACACACAGGATCTATTGGAAATACACATCTTTTGCCCCAACAAACTAGGAGTGCAGACCACTCCCTAGGCAGACACTTTTTTTTTCTTTTTCTCTGTCATCAGATCAGCTGGCTATCATAGTCCTCTAGCTTTTAGGTTTTTCTAGAGCCTCTGAACCCCACAGTCTCTAGAGCTATCACACCCCCAAGTCTTCTCTTCTACAAGGGCTATATCATTAGTTGTTTAGCAATTCTTTACATGATATGCCTTTGAGTCTACTGCTGTATAACAAACCAATCCAAAACTCAATGGCTTAAAAAACAATGATTACCATAGCACACAAGTCTATGGGTCAGCTGGATGGTTCTGCTTCCCTAGGCCAGGTTTATATATGCATTGAAAAACTTGATCTCAGCTGGACTTATAAATGCAATTGAAGCCAAGTGTCAGGTCAGCTGGGGGCTGGCTGGTCTATAATAGTCCCCTCCCCTGCATGGCAGTGGGCTGACTCTGGGGTGACAGGTGTAGGTTATGTGTTTCTCATCATTCAGCAGGCTAGCCTGGCTGCCAAATGTTCACATGGCAGAGGCATGAGTCCACGGTAAAATGTAGAAATGTGCAAGAGCTCATGGAGGCTAGACAGGCCAAAGTAAATCATAAGGCTTGGTTCAAGGGATAGAGAAACAGACTTCACCTCTTTTAGGAGCAGCTACATGGTCAAATTGCAAAATGTATGGAAACAGGGAGGAGGGCAAAACTTTGGGGACACAATCAATCTACCACACATTGCAATTTCCCATCCTGGTTTTTATTATAAGCACCAGCTCATATGGATCTCAGCCCTATTTCTATTAGTCTAGTCTAAGATGGACATTAACATATAAGAGAAGCTGCTGTTAAATAAAACTAAATTTGGCTGTAGGATGTCTCTGTACTCTGAGTCCCTACAAAACAAATTGCAACCTAACTTAATATGTAAACTGACTGAAAGCCTAACTTAGGAGTATACATTTGTAACAAATTGAGTCTCAGCCAATCACAGCAGCTAAGCTTCAGTAAGTCACAGATCAGACTATGTTCAAATAAGGCAAACACAGAACTGTAACCAATCAAGCTGTGTCTATAGTCACAGATCAGACTATGTTCAAATAAGGCAAACACAGAACTGTAACCAATCAAGCTGTGTCCATTTTCTTTTCCATTTTCTGTCAATAAATGCTGCCTGCCCACATTGCAGTGTGGAGCTCTGTAAACCTCTTCTGGTTCTGAAGGCTTCCTGATTTGCAAATCATTCCTTGCTCAATCAATTAAACTCTGTTAGATTTAATTCGTCTAAAGGTTTTCTTTTAACACCACAAAGAAAAGTTTTAGATAACACTAATATTACTGTTGACTAGTTTTGTTTTGTTTTGTTTTTGCTTGCTCCTGGTGCTACCAAGCCACCTGAACTCATGTGGCAGATTTCTTTAAGGTTCTGTCCCAGTTCAGAACCTTACATATACCCCTGCTAAATTTCATCTTATTAGTTTACACCCATTTCTTCAGCCCCTAGAACCCTTCAGATTTCTTGATCAAGAAGCCTGAAAAAGGAGTCCAGGCTGTTTCCTGTCAGAAAGTCCAGAAATTCTGGGTCTAATCAAAACCAAAAGTTCTTGGTCAAGCCAACAGTTCACTTCATATATATAAGGCCCCTCTGACCTGATTCAACTCAAAGAGTAAGTAGAATCAGGAGCTGTGTTCTCTGCAGTTTGTAGTGGGAGAATTACGGTTCCTGTTAGAAAGATCTGTCTTATCCAGGGCAAGCCTATAAGATCAAATACAGATGTGTGGGGCCAAGTCAGTCCAGCAGCCCCTGTGGATGTGAACCGAAGACTATTCAGAAAGCAGTGCAAGGTGGGAGAACAGAAATCAAAGAGCAGGACAATAAAAGAATAAGTCAAAAGGAAGAATCCACGAAAAAAAAAAAAGAGAGAGAGAGAGAAAGAAAGAAATTACCCCAGTGGCAAAATTTATTTTTGCGGGGAGAAAACATGTTGGGATATGAGACGGGGGAAAGAAAGTGGGAAAAATAGTGATATTTAAATATGAGTGGATAGGCAGTATTTGGAGGCTTCTGGGGAGCCATTTCCATCTCCTTTCAAAGGGGACCAGTTACTATTCTATCACCACAAGAATGCATCGTAAGGACCAGTGGCCCATACCACACTAAACTGAAATGGCTTTTCCTGGAGAGCCTTCAAAGAGACCAAAGCTCTTGGCCTGGATCTTAGGGATTTCTCTGGTGGATGAATATCAAGCTTGACATCACATCAGCTCTTTTGGAAGCCACATCAGCCACTGACTCCAAATGAACTTATCTTCTGAAATTCCTCAGACATTTCTCCATGCCATAGCTCTCTCTTATTGTGTGTGTACTGCTTTTCTTTAAAGCATTTTTTTCAAGAAGCTTTCTGACCAGAAAAAATGCATGTTACCCACAGACTGAATAATTACAAAACAAGGGCCATAAAGAGAGGATAAGGAATTGCAGCAAAAACCTGAAGAGTTTTGTACTTGTGTGCCAGAGGCAGAAGAGAATTGAATGGTGTGACAACCTATCAGTTGTATTCATTTTCTGTGGCTGATGTAACAAATTACCACAAACTGGGTAGCCTAAAGCAATAAAATTTTATTCTCTCACAGTCCTGGAGGCTGGAAGTCTAAAGTCAAAAGGTTGACAGGGTCATGCTCCTTCTGAGGCTCTGGGTAGAATCCTTCCCTGCCTTCTCTAGCTTCTGGTGATTGCCAGCAATCCTTAATGTTGAAAGACTGGATGCTTTCTCTTAAGATTAGAAGCAAAAGCAAAGATGTATACTTTCACTTTACCCTGCCCACGTTGCAAAGCAGAGCTTTCCGAACCTCTGGTGGTTGCACCAGAAGCCCTGGCCACTACAGTAAAACAAGAAAAAGTAAATAAATAAATAAGAGGTATACAGATTGGAAAGGAAGAACTATTTTGCATAAGACATGATTATCTGTGTAGTCTATCCAAACCATTCTAGAGAAAACTACAACTAATAAATGAGTTTAGCAAAATTGCAAGATACAAGATCAATATATAAATATCAATTGTATTTATATATACTAGCTATAAACAATTAAAAATAGATAACCTGAACATTTAAAATGGCACCAAAAAGTGTGCAATATTTAGGCATAAATCTAGCAAAATATATATAAAAACTGTATGATAAATAACATAAAACACAGAAGAAATAAATCAAAGATCTAAATAAATAGAGAACTATACTCTGCTCATAGATTAGAAGACTCAGTATTATTAACATGTCGATCTTCTCAAAATTGATCTGTAGATTTGATGCCAT
>NW_007727267.1:18509-83106 GCF_000696425.1 Galeopterus variegatus
AAGCAAAAGCAAAGATGTATACTTTCACTTTACCCTGCCCACGTTGCAAAGCAGAGCTTTCAGAACATCTGGTGGTTGCACCAGAAGCCCTGGCCACTACAGTAAAACAAGAAAAAGTAAATAAATAAATAAGAGGTATACAGATCAGAAAGGAAGAACTATTTTGCATAAGACATGATTATCTGTGTAGACTATCCAAACCATTCTAGAGAAAACTACAACTAATAAATGAGTTTAGCAAAATTGCAAGATACAAGATCAATATATAAATATCAATTGTATTTATATATACTAGCTATAAACAATTAAAAATAGATAACCTGAACATTTAAAATAGCACCAAAAAGTGTGCAATATTTAGGCATAAATCTAGCAAAATATATATAAAAACTGTATGATAAATAACATAAAACACAGAAGAAATAAATCAAAGATCTAAATAAATAGAGAACTATACTCTGCTCATAGATTAGAAGACTCAGTATTATTAACATGTCGATCTTCTCAAAATTGATCTGTAGATTTGATGCCATCTCAATCAAAATCCCAGATGAATTTTATTGTAGAAATTGAAAAGCTGATTTTAAATTTATATGAAAATGCAAAGAATGTAGATTAGCCAAAACAATTTCAAAAAAAGAACAATGTTGGAGAGCTCTAGAGTTGAATCAAGATAGTGTAGCCTTTATTATAAAAAAAGACAAAAAATAACAAATACTGGCAAGGATGTGGAGAAAAAGGAACTCTCATACACTGTTGGTGGGAAGGTAAATTAGTACAGCCATTAAAAAAAAGTATGGAGTTTTCTCAAAAAACTAAAAATGGAACTACCATATGATCCACCAGTACCACTGCTGGGCATTTATCCAAAGGAAAGGAAATTAGTGTACTGAAGAGATATCTTCGCCCCCTTGTTTATTGCAGCACTTTTCACAATAGCCAAGATAAGGAATCACCCTAGGTGTCCACTGACAGATGAATGGATAAAGAAAATGTGGTATATATACACAATGGAATACTACTCAGCTGTAAAAAGGAATGAAGTCCTGTCATTTGCAGTAATATGGATAAGCCTAGAAGACATTATGTTAAGCGAAATAAGTCAGGCACAGAAAGATAAATAACTCATGTTCTCACTCACCTGTAGGAGCGAAAAAAAAAAAAGTTGAGCTTTTAGTAGTAAGTAGAATTGTGGTTGCTAGAGGCTGGGAAGTGGGGGAGAGGGAATTAGTGAGAGGTTGGCTAATGAATACAAAATTACAGCTAGATAGGAAAAACAAGTTCTAGCAGTATACAGTAGTGCTAGGCATCTACAATTAACAATAATTCATTGTATTTTCTCAAATGGCTAGAAGGAGCTGAAATGTTCTCACCACAAAGAAATGATAAATTTTACAATGATGAATATGCTAATTACCCTGATTTGATCATCACACATTGTATACATGTATTGAAATATAACACATAAATATTCACAATCAATAAATGTCAATTAACAAATTAATAAATAAAAATAAAAAGATCCACATGCCCTTGATGAAAGGATAGGCATATGGATCAACAGGATAGAACAGAGTCCAAAAATAGATGCATACATATATGGTCAATATATTTATGACAAATGTGCAAAGATAATTCAGTGGAGAAAGAATAGTCATTTTAACAAATGGTGCCAAAAATTTGGATGTTCATATGCACAAATATGAACCTTAACCCATACATTGCACCATGTACAAAAATTAGCCCACAATGGATCATAGACCTAAATGTAAAGAAAGCCTCAATTATAAAAATTCTAGAAGAAAACATATGAAAATATAGAAGAAAGTTTTTGAAACTGAGCAAGTCAAAGATTTCTTACATATGACAACAAAAGAAAAAATAGATAAATTGGACTTCATCAAAACAAAACTTCTGCTGTTCAAAAGACACTTAAGAAAATAAAAAGCCCAGACATAAAACAGGAGTAAATATTTGCAATACATCTACCTAAAAAAACTGGTGAGGGGAGGAAAGGGTGAGGTGTGAGGAGTGATAGGTCAAGTAAAGAGCATAAAGAAAAAATCATGATTTGCAATAATGAATATGCTAACAATAATTTAAAAACTGTTATTCAGCTTATGTAAAGAGTGCTCACAACTCAATAATAAGGAAAGAGTGTCTATAGTGTGCTACTCTACATGTAAGAAAGGAGATATAAAAAAATACACTTGTATTGCTAATTTTGTGAAAGGAATATAGAAAGGATAAACCAGAAACTAAAAAGATTGGTTAATTATGGTGATGGAAGGGAAAGGGATAATAAAAAAGAAAAAAAGGAGGTAGATGGGGAAGAGTAGCAGAAATGAGACTAGAGTAACAATTCTCTAAATTTATCTTTTTTTATAGCTCTGACTCTTAAACCTATAGTTTCATATACCCTTCACGTGTCCCCCCCCAAAATAAACAAATAATTAAAACTAACAAGGACATGGAGAAACACAACATAGAATACAAAAAGTAAAAAATGATAGACCTAACTATATTACAAATAAATAACATAACCACGTGAAAGGGATGGAGAAGAAAATAACCAAATAACTTTGGAAAACATTATCTTGACTAAATACCATAAGGTTAAAGAGAAAAGTATTGGTATGAAAATGCTACAGTATAGTTATTAAATGTGTTTCTCACAAAAGTATGGTTAAGCTATCCTGAACCACTTTATGTGTATACCAGAAATGATGATAAATATATTGTAGATAAAGAGAGCTAGATTTCTCACTGTTAGTGAAAGAAATTACAAAGAAAGACTAAAATAAACCTCTGATGTTGGATTTGAATCAGAAGTATCAGGATTAACTCACTGTTTTCAGTATCTATACAGACAAATAGATACAGAAATATAAATATGTGGGTGTATGTGGGTTAGAATACATGCATGTATTTCCTAACTCTGTCTGCTGGGAGGGCCTAGAAGAAATGCAGTCCAGTAGCAATAGGCACATCTAGTTGCTCAGATTTTTATTTCTAAGCACCTTTCTCCAATATAAGGAAACAGGGTTCCTTGGAAAAGTAGGTGATTGTAGGGTGGGGCAGGAAAAATACAGGATCAATATCTTGTGGAGGCAGAAAAACAGAAGTATGCAAAAAAGAATATAAGAGCTAACCTGAAAGAGGTCCTACTAGATAAAGATGGGAACATTTCAGCAACAAAATAAATAGTGATAGCATTGGATTTTCATCCGAGGAATAAAATAAATATCCATGAGTCCATACTCACATAAATAATCAAATACATAAATAAATGGGAAGAAGGGACATCTCCTCCCTACAGGAGAACTCCAAGTATAAGAGAAGAGAGAAAGAGAAAATCACAATGGTAAACTCCATAGTAAAAGTTGTTACAGACAATTTATAAATGTTAAAATTACTGGGTGAAAATTTGAAAGGAAAATTGATGTTTTTATAGTCTCAAAATATCTACCCAAGATAGTTATTAACTACTAAGGGAAAGATAACTTTACAGTGGAAATACTCATCAGGCACCCCCTTAAACAAGTAATCAAGGTTAACAACACTAATACTAAGACTTACATCATGAACTCCTTATTATCATGCACTAAGGATACAACATCATTTTTGTGTTACTCTTGACAAAAACTCACAACCTCATTCTGATTGCGAGCAATCATCACGCAAACCAAACTGAGGGACAGCCAACAAAAGAACTGACCGGTCCTCTTCAAAAAGAAGATTGAGGGAATACAAGGACAGACTGAGGAACTGTCATTGTTTAGAGGAGATGGAGGAAGAATAACAACAAATAAAATGCAAAGTGAGATTCTAGTTAGGATCCGGGAACAGAAAAAGGACATTAGTAAAAAGACTAGTGAAATTGTAATAAGATCTGCAGTTTAGTTAATAATTTAGTAACAGTGTTAACTTCCCAGTTCTGATTATTGTACTAAGGTTATACATGACATGAATATAAGAGTAATATTAAGGTTAGGGGCATTTGGGAACTCTCTATTCTATGTTTGCAATGTTTCTGTAACTCTAAATTAGTTCAAAATTAAAAGTTAAAAAAAAAGATTCAATGAAAAATATTGGCAAATATTTGAACACGTAGATACTCACAACAGATGTGTCAAAAAAGACCATGAAAAGATGTCTAACATCATTAATCACTAAAGAAATAAAAATTAAAACCACAATGCGATACCATTACACATCTAATAGAATATCTAAAATCAAAAAACTAACAATACCAAGTGCTGGTGAAGACGTGGGCAACTGCATCTCATACATTGCCGGTGGGGATACAAAATGGTAGTCATTTTGGAAAACAGGTGGTAGTCTCTTATAAAGTTAAATACACACTTACCATAGGACCCAAGGATTCCACTCTTAGGTATTTATCCAAGAGAAATTAAAACTTGTGTTCATACAAGAACCTATCTGCAAATGTTCGTAATGGTTTTATTTACAATAGTCCCAACCCAGAAACAAACAGAATGTCCTTCAGCTAGTGAATAGATAAACAAACTGGCACATCCACACCCATGGGAAAGTTTGTGAAGCTGGTTCTTGAGGGTTTTGCAAAAGTAACAGGAATCAGGAATATACACATCTAGAAGTGAGAGGATAGAAAACCCACAGCTTGGCTTTTCCCACTGGGTCACCTTTGAGGCCCTATGGGGTCCATGTTGAATGGATTCTAGAAGTCTCTTCTCTCTTGGCTGCCCTTCCTGTGCCCCATCCCCTCCTCCAGGATCTAGACTTCCTTTCTTACAGCACCTGCAAGGTCAAGACCAGGGAGAACTTCCTCCCTGGCTCCTTCAAGGATAGTCACAGTGTCTTCACATTCCTTTGTGAGACTAGGATTGGGCTTCTCAGTTGCCTCAAAGTGGAACAGCTGGAGGCTAAGCAATCAATGCTGTTCACAGCACAACTTCATGTATTCGTGTATTTACTGAGTGCTAACTGTATACCAGCCATCAGGGAAACAATAGCAATAAAACAGACAAAATTCCTGCCCTAATAAATGATGATGATAAAAGAGAAAAACTGACAGAATTATCATTGCTTTCTGCCTTGAGCAACATGAGGTCCTGAAGGAAAGGAAACAACTCAGGTGGTTGCTTGCTCTTTCTTCAAATACGGTGCTTGCTTATCTCCTTAGAGCTCTCCAAGACCTTTCCATTTGTAAACTTTCTTTAAATAGCATGCAGTGGAGTCTCTCATTATAAACCCTATCGAACATGTTTGAGTGAAGAAGTTCCCTAACTGATGGAAGGATATAAGTAACTGTTCACGGTGACAGTTCTAAGTTGGTAGGATTGGGAGGTGTGAAGTAGAAAGAAGACCCATTTTTTATTAAATACACTGAAATGACCTGGATTTTTGTCATATGTATGTACTATTTTATACCTTGAAAATAATTAACAAATTTTCTCAAGTTTCCTTTTTTCTGTATCCTGTGACAGGACGCATGGTCACTAGCACTTTCTCTTAAGCTAATGATACATGAATCAAATCCTTCAAAAGCTCCTGACTTGAAGAATTGGCCATCAAGCAGAAATTTCATTTATAAAATATTATCTGCAGATGTAACAAAGCATATCAATTTGGAAGGTGGGCTCTGGAGTCAAACCTGAGTTTAAAACCTAGATGTACCACGTCCTAACAGTGTGACCCTGAGCAAGTTATTTACCCTCAGCTTCTACTAATTTCTGCCTCCAATGCCTCCTCATTGACCTGTTAAGAAGATTAATTGAGATAATGCATGTAAAGCTCGTAACCCAGAGCCTAGCACAAAGAAAATACGTAATAAATAATGATAATTACTGTTGTGAGGAATTAATCACAGGAACGGCTATGTAGTTAGGACAATATAGTTGTTAGAACTTGGAAAAATGCTAATTTTTACCATTAGAACATTAGGTAAATAAAATGTGATTTATCTATGTAATGAAGTATACAGTCATTAAAATGATCTTAACAGAAGACTAAGTAATGGAAAGATGATATTCATGAAATAGTGCTTAAAACAAGTTAGGAAACAGTATGTACAACATAATCCTGGGTTTGTAAATAATAACATATAAGTAAACACATATTGTGTTGAGAGAGAGAGAAATCAACCATAAGTGATTCACTCATTCATTCAACAAATACTCACAGCACCTACTCTGTGCCAGTTCTGGGCACTAGAGATACAACAGTGAATGAAACAAACAAAAATCACTGCCCTCATGAAGCTTACCTTATACTGGGTAGATACAGGCAGTAAATGAAATCCAAAAGTAAAAGATAATATCTGATGGTAATGGTACCATGGGTAAAATGAGCAGGAAAGAGGGGGATGAAGTGCCAGTTGTTGGGGGGGGGGAGCTTTTGCTGTTTCAATCACAGTGGTTAGGGAAGTCCTCACTGGTAAGATGGCAGCTGATCTGTGATGCCACAGTGGTGAGGATGCAAGTCACAAAGGCACTTGAGAGAAGAGGAATCCAGGTTGAGGGAACAAGTGCTAAGTCTATGGGCTGGGAACAGGCATGCCACGTTCAAAGACCAGCAATCAACCATATGGACAAAGTGAACGAGCAAAGGGTGAGGAAGAGGAGGAGTGGGAGAGGTAGCAGAGGCCGGACCACGTAGGGCCTCAGAAGCTGTGTCAAGAACTTTGGATTTAACTTGGGTGACATCATAAGCCACTGGATATTTTGAGCAGAGGAGTGGCATGATCTGAATGATATTTTAACTAGTCTATATTGCCTACTGTACTAAGAATAGATTGAAGGAAGCAAAGATAGATGCATGAATACCAGTTAGAAAAATATTCCAACAATACAGGAAAGGGGTAGTGGTTTAGACCACAGTGGTAATAGTAAGACTAGTGAAAAATAGTCAGATTCCAGATATATTTTGAAGGTAGAACCAACAGGAATTTCTGACAAATGAGATATGGGGTAAGATAAAAAGAAGAGTCAAGGGTGTATCAGAGGTTTTGGGATTGAGCAACTAGAATGAAAGAGTGGCCATTTACTAAAGTGAGAAGACTAAAAGAGGCACAGATTTAGGGGAGAAGATCAGGAATTTGACATTAAATATTAGATTTAACATCCAAGTGGAGACATTGAGAATGCTGAATATATATGAGTCTGAAGTTCAGAGAAGTAAATTGTCATGAGGTACAAAAAATATATAAAGCCACAAGACTGGATCAGAACTACTACATTCACCTGTTCGGGTTTCAAAGAGCACAGCTCCATTCACATTGCAGTTTTTGTGAATAGTGTCACCTGGAATTAGGCAGTGCACATACTTGGTACACACACTATTACACTGTATATGGTGGCCCTAGATAAAACTATCTAGAAAGCAAATATTGATTGAGAAGAGATATGAAGACTGAGTTCTAGGAGTCATCAATATTTAGAAGCCAGGGAGATGAGCTGAAATGAGAAAAGACTGAGAAAAAGTGATTAGTTAAGGTAGAGAGAAACCAGGCGAGTGTGGAGTCCCAGAAGCTAAGTAAAGAAAATGTTCCTAGATAGAGGAAGTAATCAACTGTGAAAAAGTCTTCTGAAAAGTCAAAGAAGATGAAGGCAGAGACTGACCCTTGCAGTCCTTGCAGTCCTATCATTAAACCCAAGTAAGTAGGGTCCCTGCCCCAGACTCCATGCTTTGGAGTGCTTTCCTCAAATTTTTCTAAGTCCCCCTCCTGTGCTTGGGTCCAGCCATGGCCATTAGTGCCATCTGGACAACGTGCCCCAAATCTGATCTCAGTACCCTGTTACTCACCAGAATTACCTGCCTTAAAATTTTCTCCCTTCAATGCCTGGGACTGGCTGGGGCTAGCAGTGCCACCTGGATGGGAAGTCTCAAATCTGGATGTGACAAGCATAGACTTTGGTCTCCATTTCTCCCCTTCAAGACACTCTCCATCACTCTACTCCACATGTGGAGTCAACCAGCTGCCCCAAGGAGCTCCAGGCCATGCCTATGGGGGAATTCTGGGACCCCACGTTTGGACCTCAGTTCCAGGAGAGCAGCCTAGTCAATAGATTCCTCCCACTCACTGGAGCAGTATTTCTTTTGTAGAATTGTGCAAGGTCAGGCCACAAGAATGGTGCTGACACACTGATTTGGGGTGACTCACATAAGACACAGGGTGAATTCAGGGGTCTGAGATACCAATGATCTACTGCCAAGTCTTGGGTGTGTATGCACCTGTGTGACAACTCACCCAAGTGTATTCTGACTGCAATCACGGTAGGAGGTGGTGCCAGGCATCTCTCACCTTATGTATCCCTGCTCCTATCACTCAGGGCAGTCACCCACCACCTGTACAGGTGCCATGTGTCAAGCAGTCATCCAGAGAGGACATCTTATCTCCTCTAAGGACTCTGTGTGACCACTGCTCTACAACACCAATGAGCCCTCCCAACTGATGTCCTCTTTGGTCTTCAATCAATGTGGTGATGTCACACTCCCCAGGTTGATCTTACCTCATGTTGGATGAACAATGGGTGTGCCTGGGGTGAATGGAACCCCTCCTCTTATTCTACTCATAGGCCGGTCTCCTTTTTTTCCTCCATGGTGGCAGTGTGTGCAAGGCAGGGGTGGGGTCAACATTGAAAGAGATCATATTCTAGAGATCATATTCTAGGAATGCAGTGATTACAGCCTAAAGGCCTCTACACTTACACAATAACTTCTGAATGGTTCATTTGACATGACTGGAAAACAAAGTATCACTCACACTTTCTTGCATGCTCTGGGTGAGACTTATATTTGTGTTGGTCAGCAATGAAGCTCAAAGGTAATAACCTTCAAGAGAGTCACTGGAGGCCGTCATTCAAGGGCAGCATAATGGATGATGCAGTCTCACAGGTAATAAGATAACCAGCATTAAATAAATGGTATTAGGGAAATGCAGAGGCAAGCAGATCAATACAGTTTTAATACACACAGGTTCTGAAGAACCATGGTAAAGTAATTACAGCCTTACTACTTTTTCTTATGATAGAACACGTGAAATTAGTCGGAAACATCACATTTGATAAAAAGAACACAAAGAGATGGTCCCTGGATCTGAACAAGATGAGAAAATGGTGCCTGAGCCATTATGAAAAACAGTATGGAGGTTTCTCAAACAAGTACAGATAGAGCTGCTGTACGACCCAGCAATCACACTACTGGCTATATATCCAAAGGAATGGAAATCATGTTGGAGGGATACCTGCACTCCCATGTTTATCACATCTTTATTTACAGTAGCCAAGATATGGAACCATCATAAATTCCATCAATGGATGAACGGATAAGGAAAATGTGGTATATATACAAAATGAAATACTACTCAGCCATAAAAAAGAATGAATTCTGCCATTTGCATCAATATAGATGAGCTTGAAGAAAATTATGTTAAGTGAAATAAGCCAGGCACAGGAAGAGAAATACTGCATGTTCTCACTCGTATGTGGGAGCTTCCTTGGAAGGAAGGAAGGAAGGAAGGAAGGAAGGAAGGAAGGAAGGAAGGAAGGAAGGAANTGGATCAGAACTACTACATTCACCTGTTCGGGTTTCAAAGAGCACAGCTCCATTCACATTGTAGTTTTTGTGAATAGTGTCACCTGGAATTAGGCAGTGCACATACTTGGTACACACACTATTACACTGTATATGGTGGGCCTAGATAAAACTATCTAGAAAGCAAATATTGATTGAGAAGAGATATGAAGACTGAGTTCTAGGAGTCATCAATATTTAGAAGCCAGGGAGGCGAGTTGAAATGAGACAAGACTGAGAAAAAGTGATTAGTTAAGGTAGAAGAGAAACCAGGCGAGTGTGGAGTCCCAGAAGCTAAGTAAAGAAAATGTTCCTAGATAGAGGAAGTAATCACTGTGAAAAAGTCTTCTGAAAAGTCAAAGAAGATGAAGGCAGAGACTGACCCTTGCAGTCCTTGCAGTCCTATCACTAAACCCAAGTAAGTAGGGTCCCTGCCCCAGACTCCATGCTTTGGCATGCTTTCCTCAAATTTTTCTAAGTCCCCCTCTTGTGCTTGGGTCCAGCCATGGCCATTAGTGCCATCTGGACAACGTGCCCCAAATCTGATCCCAGTACCCTGTTACTCACCAGAATTACCTGCCTTAAAATTTTCTCCCTTCAATGCCTGGGACTAACAGTGCCACCTGGATGGGAAGTCTCAAATCTGGATGTGACAAGCATAGACTTTGGTCTCCATTTCTCCCCTTCAAGACACTCTCCATCACTCTACTCCACATGTGGAGTCAACCAGCTGCCCCAAGGAGCTCCAGGCCATGCCTATGGGGGAATTCTGGGACCCCATGTTTGGACCTCAGTTCGTTTGGACCTCAGTTCCAGGAGAGCAGCCTAGTCAATAGATTCCTCCCACTCACTGGAGCAGTATTTCTTTTGTAGAATTGTGCAAGGTCAGGCCACAATAATGGTGCTGACACACTGATTTGGGGTGACTCACATAAGACACAGGGTGAATTCAAGGGTCTGAGATACCAATGATCTACTGCCAAGTCTTGGGTGTGTATGCACCTGTGTGACAACTCACCCAAGTGTATTCTGACTGCAATCACGGTAGGAGGTGGTGCCAGGCATCTCTCACCTTATGTATCCCTGCTCCTATCACTCAGGGCAGTCACCCACCACCTGTACAGGTGCCATGTGTCAAGCAGTCATCCAGAGAGGACATCCTATCTCCTCTAAGGACTCTGTGTGACCACTGCTCTACAACACCAATGAGCCCTCCCAACTGATGTCCTCTTTGGTCTTCAATCAATGTGGTGATGTCACACTCCCCAGGTTGATCTTACCTCATGTTGGATGAACAATGGGTGTGCCTGGGGTGAATGGAACCCCTCCTCTTATTCTACTCATAGGCCGGTCTCCTTTTTTTCCTCCATGGTGGCAGTGTGTGCAAGGCAGGGGTGGGGTCGACAATGAAAGAGATCATATTCTAGGAATGCAGTGATTACAGCCTAAAGGCCTCTACACTTACACAATAACTTCTGAATGGTTCATTTGACATGACTGGAAAACAAAGTATGCTCCCCAGGTTGATCTTACCCCATGTTGGATGAACAATGGGTGTGCCTGGGGTGAATGGAACCACTCCTCTTATTCTACTCATAGGCCGGTCTCCTTTTTTTCCTCCATGGTGGCAGTGTGTGCAAGGCAGGGGTGGGGTCGACAATGAAAGAGATCATATTCTAGGAATGCAGTGATTACAGCCTAAAGGCCTCTACACTTACACAATAACTTCTGAATGGTTCATTTGACATGACTGGAAAACAAAGTATCACTCACACTTTCTTGCATGCTCTGGGTGAGACTTATATTTGTGTTGGTCAGCAATGAAGCTCAAATGTAATAACCTTCAAGAGAGTCACTGGAGGCCATCGTTCAAGGATAGCATAATGGATGATGCAGTCTCACAGGTAATAAGATAACCAGCATTAAATAAATGGTATTAGGGAAATGAAGAGGCAAGCAGATCAATACAGTTTTAATACACACAGGTTCTGAAGAACCATGGTAAAGTAATTACAGCCTTTTCTTATGATAGGACACGTGAAATTAGTCAGAAACATCACATTTGATGAAAAGAACACAAAGAGATGGTCCCTGGATCTGAACAGGAAGAGAAAAATGGTGCCCGAGCCGTTATGAAAAACAGTATGGAGGTTTCTCAAACAAGTACAGATAGAGCTGCTGTACGATCCAGCAATCGCACTACTGGCTATATATCCAAAGGAATGGAAATCATGTCAGAGGGATACCTGCACTCCCATGTTTATCACATCTTTATTTACAGTAGCCAGGATATGGAACCATCATAAATTCCATCACTGGATGAATGGATAAGGAAAATGTGGTATATATACAAAATGAAATACTACTCAGCCATAAAAAAAGAATGAATTCTGCCATTTGCATCAATATAGATGAGCTTGAAGAAAATTATGTTAAGTGAAATAAGCCAGGCACAGGAAGAGAAACACTGCATGTCCTCACTCATAAGTGGGAGCTTCCTTGGAAGGAAGGAAGGAAGGAAGGAAGAAGAATATGCAATAATATACAATAATATGTTGAACATGGTTACTAGAGGTGGTGGAAAGGGGGAAGAGGAGAGGGATTAGCGATAAATTGGTTAAGGGTCACAAAGAATGATTACATTTTGTAATGACGAATATACTGATTATCCTAATTTGATCATCATATACTGTACTCAGGTGTTGATATTCAACTCTGTACCCCATTAACGTGTGTAATCAATTATGTTTCAATAAGAAAAAGAAAAGAAAGATGGTGCCTGGACACTGTGAAGAATCTTCACTTCCACTGATGAGGTAATAAATACATAAAAACTTCTTCTCTGGGGGAGGAAGGGATGAATAGATGGAACACAGGGGATCAGCATACTCTTCTGTATGATGCTATAATGGCAGATAAGTGTCATTATACATTTGTCAAAGCCCATAGAATGTACAACACCAAGAGTAAACCTAATGTAAACTATGGACTTTGATCGAAAGTTATGTGTCAGTGCAGGTTCAATGACTTTAACAAAAGTACCATTCTGGTGCAGGATGTTGATACTGGGGGAGGTGGTGTGTATGGAAGGGTGGGGGGATATGGGAAATCTGTATCTTTTGCTCAATTTTGCTATGAACCTACAACTGCTCTAAAAAATAAAGTCTATTTTTTAAAAAAGAACTTCTCTGCCCATTAGTCTAAATCTTCATCAGTATGTTATTATACCTCACATGAGCCCATGAATTTTGTAAAACATCTTTTAACCAAATCTTTATACAGACAAGGGCCCACACTCAAAAAGAAACTTGCAACGTCCCTGGGTAGATGAGAGGGGATGGTAGCATGTACAAAAGTGGAGGTGCTGTCCACAGAAGGAGCATAGACAATTCATCCACAGAGCAGGGCAAGCTGAGTGTGCGCAGGCAGATGCAGTCAGTGGGTACCGGTGGTGATGGCAACACGTGAAGGGTCTCTCCTAACTGCTTCTACTTTCCCAGTGAGGTAGGCAGCAACCTGAGAGTAAGGATTGTAGAGGGAGCTTGAGAAGAGAGAAAACAATGCAGATAGATAACTAGAGGAGTGGGAGCGTAAAGAGACAAGAACCATGTAATGAGATTTCTGGGCAGCAATAAAGGCCCACTTGAGGTTAGTGGCCACCCATGAAAAGGGGCTCCAGTCAGCACGATCATGAGAGTTTTTCTTCAGCCGTGTTCAAAGGAACAGAGAATGGGCAGAGTTGGATTTAAAGAGGGATTTGCCAAGAGAATATGATGAAGGAAGAAAAAGAAAGGAAATTAAGAGTATGTGCAAGAGAGTGATATAATTTGGACCACAGAATCTAAGTAAAGTAAGGAGGGAGATGAGAACATGAGGGGTTGATGGACTGTGCATGTTGATGGTGCTCAAGTTTTGTCATTGGGTTGCTAGAGGGAGTAAGCTGCAGAGAGAGGACATCAGAGTGGCGGGCTAACAACTGATGTTGTGGACACGGCACAGTTATTGGTAATGGCGAGGTCTAGAGTATGACCTTGAAGTGCAGTCTGACATAGAGTGAAGGATGAGATCATTGGAGGAGAAAAAGTCAAGGAACTGAAAGACAAGGGTGCTGGAACAGTCATTCACATGAATACTGAAAACCTCCCAAACTTACAGCAAGAGGGGTTATATTCCTTATGGAAAGCATGACCCAGAGCATGCTCCAAGGAATGAGGAATGGGGAGAGGCAGGATGGAAAGACTCCTGCAACAGGAGAAATCAGAGGTGCTACAATCTAACTGAGGTTCAGAGCCAGGCTACACAGGGAGAAGACAAGAAGAATGATCTGGAAGGGGCAGTGAAAGACAAGAACCATGTAATGAGATTTCTGGGCAGCAATAAAGGCCCACTTGAGGTTAGTGGCCACCCATGAAAAGGGGCTCCAGTCAGCATGATCATGAGAGTTTTTCTTCAGCCGTGTTCAAAGGAACAGAGAATGGGCAGAGTTGGATTTAAAGAGGGATTTGCCAAGAGAATATGATGAAGGAAGAAAAAGAAAGGAAATTAAGAGTATGTGCAAGAGAGTGATATAATTTGGACCACAGAATCTAAGTAAAGTAAGGAGGGAGATGAGAACATGAGGGGTTGATGGACTGTGCATGTTGATGGTGCTCAAGTTTTGTCATTGGGTTGCTAGAGGGAGTAAGCTGCAGAGAGAGGACATCAGAGTGGCGGGCTAACAACTGATGTTGTGGACACGGCACAGTTATTGGTAATGGCGAGGTCTAGAGTATGACCTTGAAGTGCAGTCTGACATAGAGTGAAGGATGAGATCATTGGAGGAGAAAAAGTCAAGGAACTGAAAGACAAGGGTGCTGGAACAGTCATTCACATGAATACTGAAAACCTCCCAAACTTACAGCAAGAGGGGTTATATTCCTTATGGAAAGCATGACCCAGAGCATGCTCCAAGGAATGAGGAATGGGGAGAGGCAGGATGGAAAGACTCCTGCAACAGGAGAAATCAGAGGCGCTACAATCTAACTGAGGTTCAGAGCCAGGCTACACAGGGAGAAGACAAGAAGAATGATCTGGGACAAGAACCATGTAATGAGATTTCTGGGCAGCAATAAAGGCCCACTTGAGGTTAGTGGCCACCCATGAAAAGGGGCTCCAGTCAGCACGATCATGAGAGTTTTTCTTCAGCCGTGTTCAAAGGAACAGAGAATGGGCAGAGTTGGATTTAAAGAGGGATTTGCCAAGAGAATATGATGAAGGAAGAAAAAGAAAGGAAATTAAGAGTATGTGCAAGAGAGTGATATAATTTGGACCACAGAATCTAAGTAAAGTAAGGAGGGAGATGAGAACATGAGGGGTTGATGGACTGTGCATGTTGACGGTGCTCAAGTTTTGTCATTGGGTTGCTAGAGGGAGTAAGCTGCAGAGAGAGGACAACAGAGTGGCGGGCTAACAACTGATGTTGTGGACACGGCACAGTTATTGGTAATGGCGAGGTCTAGAGTATGACCTTGAAGTGCAGTCTGACATAGAGTGAAGGATGACATCATTGGAGGAGAAAAAGTCAAGGAACTGAAAGACAAGGGTGCTGGAACAGTCATTCACATGAATACTGAAAGCCTCCCAAACTTACAGCAAGAGGGTTATATTCCTTATGGAAAGCATGACCCAGAGCATGCTCCAAGGAATGAGGAATGGGGAGAGGAAGGATGGAAAGACTCCTGCAACAGGAGAAATCAGAGGTGCTACAATCTAACTGAGGTTCAGAGCCAGGCTACACAGGGAGAAGACAAGAAGAATGATCTGGAAGGGGCAGTGAAGAATAAGGAGGACATGAAACTCATCACTAGACCCTGTGGGATGAAAGGTGTAGGGGAGAAAGCAGCCATTGTGCCAGAGGGGGCAGAGGGCAGCCAGGGTTCATTTGTTAGAGCAAGAAGTTGAAGGGGAATTGCAGAGAAGAGGCTGGAAATACAAGGTCAGTGGCTGCCCTTGAGTTCCTGAGGTCACAGTATAACAGACTGGAGAATTTGGGGTGCGAGGGCAGGCAGATTAGGTCAGAGAAGGGGACACACAGAGCCTTATGGGCATTAGAGTCCTGAGGGACGAAGTTGTCCAGGGAGACAGAGGTAAACTGACTTCAGGATGATTCACCCGGACAGCCTCAAGGCAGCGGTGGCATTAAAGCGGTCAGTGTCACAGAGCAGGGTGGTGGAAGGGGAGTCCTCAGAGTTCTGGGGATCCCTCTTTCTTCCTGCCAGCAGAGATGGAGACATAAGGAGGGAGGGCCGATCTGCTACGTGTACATTTCTGGGGCTCTTTGTTGCTGACACAGGGTAAAGGATGAGATCATTGGAGAAAAAAGTCAACGAAATGAACTCAAGGGTGCTGGAACAGTCGTTCACGTGAATACTGAAAATCTCCAAAACTTACAGCAAGAGGGGTTATATTGCTTACAGAAAGGAATTGGGAGGGAAAGTATAGATTATTTCCATAATCTTTTGCTCATCTGATTCTAAAATAGCTATCATAAAAGCATATCCTTTTTGTGATAAGAACATTTTTTTCTAATCCCAGAACTTTCCAATTCTTTCAGCTACTGTGTGACTTTGAATTCATCATTTTAAAAACTTAGAAATTGCCTCCATCTGTTTATTAAAAATGTGAATGGAAGTTTAGAGTTTTTCCTATATATACAACTACAGGAGAGTGTCCTATCACTCACATAGGAAATCCACATTCCAGAATCATCACCAATTGGTTTAGAACCTAATCTTTCCATACTTTTACTAAAATGTTCACCCCTAGGAATGACAGTGCCCTATCCACTTTCCAAGTGTTCTATTTGTTTGGATTAACCCATGGATGTCAAGACAATATGAGCCAGAACAAGATCACAGAGAGCAAGTGCTTTAATTAAATCACGCTCATCGAGCAGGTTGTGGCAAGCCTCCCAGGTATCTGTTTCCAGATACTAGAAGAAATTTATTTGTGAGAAACCAGCAAGAGCCAATCCAAATTATTTTTAAAGCACTATAAGGTAGAGAACCTGCTTTAATTAAATCACGCTCATCGAGCAGGTTGTGGCAAGCCTCCCAGGTATCTGTTTCCAGATACTAGAAGAAATTTGTGAGAAACCAGCAAGAGCCAATCCAAATTATTTTTAAAGCACTATAAGGTAGAGAACTACAAATACCAGGAGAAGCTATTCACACAGCCTCAGCCCCTGTTAAAACCAAAACCAGGACATTTCCTTCTCTGCTAATGGCAAGAAGGTACACTGTGTTGCCCTGTCCCCTTGTGAATTCCTTCCCACCAAGAGAACCCAGCAACATTCCCGTAAAATCCATTCCTTTATAACCAACAGACTATTTGACTCTCCAAATTGCCGGCAAGACTTCCACACAGGTCTTTTAGAATAAAATGTGTTTCCTGAAGAAGAAATTGGAATGACTGTTTGGAGCATTGAAAGCCTGCATTTATTCAGGGAACGGGAAATTCTTTTGGAGTTACTTTCCCCTGAAACGTTCAATTTTGCCCTTACATTAAAAAAAGAAGAAAAAAGAAAAGAAAACCTCTCAGCCAGCCAGTATTTACTAGCCTTCCTGAGCATTTAGTAATAACAGCAATGAGGCCTCTGCCTGTAACAGCCAGCCGTGATCTGAATGGCCAGCCGGTGATCTCGGGCTGTGTGCCATCTTTAAAAAGACCAACCTATCTTGATTTCAATTCCTTTCTGACCCAAAGCCTGTTAACCTAGACTCCTTTTCAAATCTGTTAGTACTTTATGTGTAATTTAAAAGGACAGTGTTCTGAGTCAAGAGATTATTTCCAATATTTTCTCTTTTAAGTTGTCTAAAATTCACAGGCTGATATAAGTAGACACCAGGAAGGTCACTGGGGACAGAATAGATGCCCATCTGTCGAATGAGACTTGGATGCTCCATATTACCGGCCTGTTGATCCTAACTGCCATCCAGTGGGCTAGATGTTATTTCCATAGTATGTTTCTATTCTCTTGTTCAGTCAAATTTAAAAGTATCAGAGCAAAGGGCCCCTGTTGCTTCCTCATCATGAAGACATTTCTCTTCTCCGACTTAAGTTTTTGTTGGTTCAGTGTCGATGCATTTTTCTCCTGGCTGTTTCCTCTTGGAACTCAGTAAACTGTTTACTCATCCCTAATATTTGTGCTTCAAGTACTTACAGTTTATATGCCCCCTCCTCACCCTCGTTTGGCCGGACTGTGAACACACCTGACTGTGGCATTTCTTACTCACCCTGACCCCTACCCTGCCTATGATAAATCGGTACTCAACTAGATGTACCTTTTACTGAGTTTTCTATTATTTTTAAACTGTTTTCTAGAATTTGGTAAAGTGTAATTGTATTAGTTTGTTATGTCTATGTAACTAATAACCATAATATCTTAGTTTTTGGCAGTTGGTATTAATTCAGCTTATGCATCTGTGGGTTGTCTGGGAGATAGCTGATCGAGGCTGGGCCCAGCTAGGGTGGTTTAACTGGGATGGTTCAGCTGGGTTGGGTGTGCTCCACATATCTCTTGTCCTACTCCTAGGACCAGAGGGCTAACTCAGATGTGTTCTCCTCATAGCAATGGCAGAATACAGAAAGAAAAGTGGAAAAATGCAAGGCCTCTTCAAAATGAGGCTCAGAAATGATACACTATTACTTCCACCTCTTTCTATTGGCCAAAAGCAAATCACATAGCCCAACCCAAAGTCAAGGGTCAGGGAAATATACTTCTATTTCTGTCATAAGGGGAACTACAAAGTCACATGGCAAATGGCATGGATACAGGAAAGGATGAAGAGTTGGGACTAAAAATGCAATCTATCAAAGTGGCAAGTGTATCCAAGCCATCACACAAGCTTCCGTCTAAGGTCTGGTATATTTCATTGTTCCTTTGAGAACTACCAAATAGCTATGCAACTGATATGTTTAACAGCATTGCTGATGCTCATCAGAGACTGTGAGCCCTTCAAGGGCTTGTAGAACTTGATTTGCAAAGTGCCTAGCAGAATAGAGATGGAGCCTGTTTAGAGGGGAAGCCTTAAGCCCCTCCAAGACCAGATCAGGATGAATGGGGGAGCACTGAGAAGCAATCAATATCCTTCTAAACTCAGGTGATTGAATAATAATTATGGATAGTTTTTATTGTGCATCTACTATGTTCTAGGCCATGTATATCTACTCTTTTTTTGTCAGCCTCACCACAAACCTACAAGGTATTATTATCACCACTTTTAATGGAGAAAATTGGCTCTAAGAGATTAAGGAACTTACCCAATATTACAGCTTTTAAATGGAAAAGATGAGTTTCAGACCCATGTTGGTCTTAATTCCAATATCTATATTCTACCTAATACCTCCCTGAGATGAGGTTTAAGAATTCTCCTGATTCCTGTCATTCAAAAACTCTCAGTATTATGATGTTGGGAAAAATATACAAGAGATGTAGCTAAATGAAAAAAGCAAGGTGAAAAACACTTTATATAATATGCCATCTTTGGGGTTTAAAAAAAAGACAGGGGCAAGGATAGGTGGGAAGAAAATTAAAATCTGTGTTTATATTTCTTATCTATGCATGAAGAAACACTAGAACAATACAAAAGAAATTAAGGACTGTGGTTACCCATGAGGAAGTGGAATGGGGACAAGGATGAGGGTAATGTCATGGCGTATCTATTGACACTTCCTGATTTTTTTTTAACAATGTGAATAATAGAACTATCCACAAAATTAAATTTAAACATAATAAATGAATATTGGGCCAGACTAGGGTAGGAGATGAGACAGAGAGATGAGATAAGGCGTTGAGGAGTTTAGTGTAACCATCCACAAAGCTCCATTAAAAGGGCAGCAATTTGGGGCCAAGCCCATGGCGCACTCGGGAGAGTGCGGCGCTGGGAGCGCAGCAGCGCCCCCGCCGCGGGTTCGGATCCTATATAGGGATGGCCAGTGCGCTCACTGGCTGAGGGCAGTGCGGCCGGTCTCAAAAAGGACAAAGAAAAAAAAGGGCAGCAATTTGGAGGGGGCATTTAGAGGTCCAATTGGGCATTCATCCACTGTCAGATTATTATTTGAACAAAAAAATGTATTGCATAGACAGCCTCATCTAGAACAGTGCTGCCGGGACAGTGACCCGGCGCTATTAATGGGAAGATAAATGTCATCTCTATCTGTAGTAGGAGATATTGATCAGTCCTGACTGTATTTCAGCCCAAATTATACTTCCATTTGATTTGCTGCCTGAAATCCCTTTGCATCTCACTGTGACAGATTCTAAGATCTCTTTTTCCCTTCTACGGGATTATTTTTGCTGGATGTCACTGCTTAAACTTTCTTCATTAATTTTTTCTTTTTTTTTCTTTATTGTTTATCAGTTTTCCTATTTAAAGTCTCCTTGTTATCAAAATCATTTGAAATATATCTCCTGAATCAGTGACAGCTTTTACTATTTACTGATCATTGTTAAACATTTATTTAGTGTAACGTTTGACTGCAAAATAAAATGAATATTTCTAACACTATATAACGTATATATATATGAGTGCTTTCCACTCAATGCAGTCACTGCAGAATGTTATAGCCATAACGATTTAGGAGATTATACTCATAACTCTGTTTCCCTTGCCATCAAGTGAGAAACATGATGATACTCTCTTGCCAAGCTCATCCTTTTAGACTCACATCAGGGATCATCTCCCTCCAACAGCCTTTCTGGAATCTTCAGGTGTTCATTTTTTATAATCCCATAGTTTCTGATCATGGCAGATTATATTTTCCAAGATGACTGCAATAGCAACTCCCATCTACATGTTATTCTTCAATAAAGTTGATGCTTCTTTCACTGAGAGATTCTGTATTCCCTCTCCCTAAATCTGGGCAGGCTTGTGACTGTAGCAGAAGAGATGCTATGTGACTTGCAGATATTAAAAGGTGTTACAATTTCTTCCCGATTCTCTTTGGAATTCACTCTTGGAACACAGCCACAAAGCCCAAGCAGCTCCAGGAGTAGGACATGTGTAGGTGGTCTGGCTGACATTCCCGGCTAAGGTCCCAGACAACAGCCAGCATCAACTACCAGACATGCAAGTGAACAAGCCTTCAGATAGTCTAGCCCTGAGCCATCAATTCACCTTCAGTCTTTAAGTCTTCCTAGCTGAGGATCCAGACATCATGGAAGTGAAACAAGACATCCCTACTATGTATGTTTAGAATTCCTGACCCACAGGATCCACAGACATAACAAAATGTTTGCCCTTTTATGCCACTAAGTTTGGGGTGGTTCATAGTGCAGTGCAAGTATCTGAAAAAGGTTTTGAAACCTGTAAATGGGTTGCTGCCATAACAAAACCTTAAACACATAGCATTGAATTGGGACTGGTTGGTTAGAAATCTATAAGACGTCGACGAGGCTCTTGGTGAGGGGTTAAAGGAATGTTTTAAAAAATGTTATTGAGGGGCCAGCCCGGTGGCACACTGCTACAGTGCGCCACTTGGGAGTGTGGCTGCGCTCCCGCCGAGGGTTCGGATCCCACATACAGACCAGTTCCCGCTCACTGGCTGAGCGAGAGGCGGGCGCAGCACCGAAGGTTGCGATCCCATTGCCGGTCCCGGTCCGGTACGGGCGCGACACTGAGGGTTGCGGTCCGTTGCCGGACATGAAAAAAAAGACAAAAAGGAAAAAATAAATAAATAATAAAATAAAATAAAAAATGTTATTGAAATATATTGTTGTCTTTCAGATAAGTTTTTTGCTGATGTTTCAGACCTTTTCTCCAATGTTTGTTTTCAGTTGGTTTTCATATACATATTTAAAATAAAAATTTCTGCAAGACAGATAAAAAATGCACTCTCGAGTACTTCAGTTAAATGAATTAACCCAAATTCTTAACTACAAATGGTGTATCATTGTCTTTGATATTAGTTTTATGTTAATGTTTGGAACCATTATGTTAATTTTGCTAATAAATGATTTTTTCATATAAAAAATTTTTTAAATGTTATTGAAAGCTAGAGGAAAGACAGCTTAGCAACACTGTCACTTGCAGTAACATAGAAAATATAAAACATATCTAATGAACTTAGTGATCTAGGTTAGGAAATTTCTAATCAGAATATTGAAAAACAGCACCTGGCTTCTTGCTTCCTATGATAATATGTGGGAAAGTAAATGAGTTAAAGAATGAAATGTTAAATATAAAGAAGCCAGGACTTACTGGATTCAAAAATAAAACTGTTTCTCAGTTCCAGCCACTCCAGCAGCAAATAATTCTTAAGTTAAGAAAGGATATCAGGCCAAAGATCAAATTTACATGGGACACTAAGATCTTTGTCAAAATATTATAGAATTTTTCAAACAGGCAAAAGGCCTTCTAAGGATCTTAAGGGCATACTTCACAGATACTCTCCATTAAACAATATGGCTTTTAAGGACAATAAGGACATTGTCCCACCCTAGCCTCCCAAGAAGCCCAAGGTAGAGAGGACTTATTGCCAAGAGTTTTATGGGCATGGGTTTTGTCTAATAGAGTGGGTATATAAATAGATGTACAAGAAACCTGCAAATTTTTAAAAAGATTGTATCAGCTTTGACTTAAAAAGACAGAGACAAAAGTTCTTTGACCCTTGAACACCACAGGCAGGAAACTGGCTTAGAAAACTACTCAGTGGCAAACACCAGCAGCTTCTTATAGAAAAGGAAAGATAATTCAGAGAGTAGAACCAAAAGCCAAGAGAAAACTCTCAGGCAGTAGAACTGAGTCCTAATCCAGGAATTGTCTAGCTCAGTTTCAAAAGTGCTATAGACCAATGACTGCTGTGTGTTTCTCATTTTTCCTTTTTTCAAATGGGAATGCTATTACAGTTATCCAGTGTCTGTCTTGCAATTGCACATTGAATGCTGAAGCAAGGAGGCAGATAACTTGTCTCTTTGGTTCACTGGTCTTTAAAGGAATTGCACCAGAGGAGCTACGTGAAAAGAACTTCATCCACACTGGGCCTGATCTAAATAATGAGATCCTGGATTTCAGGCTTGTCTTGGTTTGAATGTCCCCCTAAGCTCATGTTGGACTGAACCCCCACTATGATGGTAGAAGATGGGGCCCTTAAGAGGTGATTGGTCTCAAGGACTGAGCCTTCGTGAATAAATTGATCTGTTCACAGAGTAATGGGTTGATGGTTTAATGGGTTGTATGGACTGGTGGCTTCATAAGGAGAGCACACTGAAGAGTTCTTGCCATTCTTACTATGTGATATCCTGGTCGCCTCCGGATCCTACAGAGAATTCTCATCCAGAAGGCCCTCATCAGATTGCACCCCCAGGCCCGTGGATTTCCCAGCCTCCAAAACTGTAAGAAATAAGTTTTGTTTCTTTATAAATTACCCAGTTTCAGATATTCTGTTATAAGTGACAGAAAATGAACAAATACAGAAAATGATGCCATGTTGACATGAAACATGAGAATCTTGGAGAAGGGAATGAGTGTATGTGCGTGTGGGGGGAATTATTGTGGTCAGAGGGTGAACTGTGGCAGATTGTATTTTTTCAATCCCACATATTCTTCTTACAATATGACTTTGCACTCCTCCCATTGAGAAGTGGGGTTTATGTCCCCTCCCCTAATTTACTCATATTCATGGATTCATTCAACCAATATTTAGAGAGTGGATACTGTTGGCAGGTACAAGCCACCATCGCTGAGAATGCAATGATGAGCCCTGGAAACATGGTCTCTGCCTTCAGAAAGAGAAAACAAACTGAGCAGTAACTGCTAAATGCAGCAAGGGCTGTGAAGGTGGTAGGAGATCATACAAGAGGAGGTTGTACTGTAAGCTGTGGGAGGATCTGCAAGGCTTCTCTAAAAGGTGACATTTGAACTCAGACCAGAAGAATGGTGCATTAGTTTCCAAGGGCTGCCATAACAAAACACCACAAAGTAGGTGGCTTAAACCAGAAATTTATTCTCTCACAGTCCTTGAGGCTAGAGGGACAAAATTAGGGTATCAGCAATGCCATGTTCCTTTTGAGACTCTGGGTAGAATCCTTCCTTGCCTCTTCCAGCTCCTGGTGGTGGCTGTCAATCCTTGGCATTTCTTGGCTTGCAGCTGCATCACTTCAATCTCTGCTTCTCTGTTGTCACATTAATGAGAATCTCCAATCTCTGCCCCTGTGTGTTGTTAATGGACTTCTTATAGGGACATCAGTCATATCAGATTAAGAGTTCTCCCTACTCGAGTATGAACTCATCTTAACTAATTACATCTGCAATCACTCTATTTCCAGATAAGATCACATTTCCATAAAGCAGTGTTATTACTCTCAGATTTTATAATCCAAAGAAAAGTATAAACTATGAGGTTTAAGGGAGGAAAGGGGCCCAAGGACTTCCAGTGTTGCCTGTTAAGGGAGACACCTTTTTCTTTCCCTCCCCTCTACCTCTCTGCAAGCCACAGCATTATGTATTGTGTAATAAGCTTAGATATGTAATGTGTAACAAGCTATAGGATCTCTGTTTTCTGGGTTTGGTAAGAACAGAGCTCATTCTCATGAAAACGTTTAGGTTCTGCAGTTTTCTCATTGTGCCTGCAGAGCCCTGCGGGTTCCGAGGGCCAGCCTGCGTGGAGAAGGTAAACTTGGAAGAGAGGAAGTAGGACTGAGCTGGGGCACTGAAGACTCTCCAGCACCACTTACCAGAGCAGCTCAACTTTCATGCCCTTGACCTCTGACGCTTCACATAAGCTTCAGTTTGAAGCATGGGCTGTTCCTCTGTTTAAAAGCAAAAGTTTGAAAACCACTGTTCTAGTGAATAAAATGCTGTTCAGAGCTTACATGAATTACCAATTTTCAAAGAATAGGATTACCATAAAATATATTTAATCCTGAACTTGTACTGAATCAATTTGGATGATTCAGAAAGTACCACAATGTCATATTATGGAAGTGGTGTTTAATAAAATGCTCTGGTTAACAGAATGATGATAACATTTGGCATTCTTGGCTCGCCCAATACACTACATGGGCACAAAATAAACTCTCAAAATTGCTTTTAATGGAAGTTGGGGTGCAGCTTAGAGACCTGTCTGAAAGGACTGGGATGGCCCTAGTCTTTCCACAGCATTCACGAACCTTGCCAGCCTTCCCATTCTCTACAGCTGACGGCACCTGCATGGTGCCTGGCATAGTAGGCATTCAGTGAAAATCTACTGAATGAGTGAATGGATGGGTGGGAATAAGCTACAGTGACCATTTTTAAGATGGAGCTCTCAATGAGTGCCTCATAGATGCTTGCCTAAGAGATCAATAGTCATTGCTTCCATTTAAGAATGATACTCTTAGGGCTGGCTGGTTAGCTCAGTAGGTTAGTGCATGGTGCTGAAAACACTAGCCTCTAGACTTGCATCCCTGTACCAGCCAGTCACCCCCCAAAAAAAAGAAAAGAAAAGAAAAAGAATGACACTTTTAACAAACGTACTTTAAAGGGAAAGATCAGCACTTTGCTAATTGTCTCCATCTCAAAACTGTTCTCATTCATTGTTTTCCAAAGCCTGGAATGTATGATGGAGGTTGAAGTTTGAGGGAGAGGATTTATAATGGCTTTGTCACCATTTCACCCTTTCCCTCGCCCATTGCTTCCTGCTTCCCAGCTCTCTTTGGCTCTCTCTCCTCCTTATTCATAAGTGGCTGGTGTCCTAGGATTACGAACTCATCCCACTTTTCCCTGGACTTTGTGGGTTTGGCACTGAAAATCCACATTCCTGGACACCTTTATGCCCCATCCCAGTCCCAGGCAAACTGGAATGGTTTGTCATCCTTCTGGTGAACAGCTTCTTTTCAGGCTGGGGAAATTCTGAAGACAATGGAACACTTCAGTCACCTCAGTGGCAGGAAACCATTAATGGAGGAGGAATTCCAAAGCCACGTGTAAATTTGTCAGGTGAATAAGGCAGGAAAGGGTATTCTAAGAAGAAAGAGCATGTGCAAAAGCACAGAGATTATTCTATCTGAGTGAAATAGAGGTCCAAAGAACAGCAGGAGGGCAGAAGAGGAGAAGTGGAGAAATTTCTAATTCTGAAGACAGATTTTCAGTAACAAAATAGCAGATATGGTCATATTCATATAAATGTCACAGTTGCTGAAAAGAACCACTTTTGACTGCCAGTTCAGATTAGCTGTGCTCTGGCATTTGTCCACTGCTGTGAATAACCAAGAATTTGCAGAACTTCCCACTGTTCCAGAGAGAGAGTGGTCTGGATCTATGGTTCTCATCCTGTTAGCTCCTCCTGTTAATATGAATAAATAAGAAACTTGATGTGACCAAACACCACGGCAGTCTGCTCGATGTAGCAAAAGGCTGATTTTTTTTTTTTTTCCCTTTTTGTCTTTTTTCATGTCCAGCAATGGATCACAACCCTCAGTGTCGCGCCCGTACCGGACCGGGACCGGCAACGGGATCGCAACCCTCGGTGTTGCCCCACACCTCGCTCAGCCAGTGAGCGGGAACCGGTCTGTATGTGGGATCCGAACCCTCAGCGGGAGCGCCGCCACACTCCCAAGCGGCGCACTGTAGCAGTGTGCCACCGGGCCGGCCCTGATTTATTTTTGATCTACTACTTATGTATAAATATCTGACTCAGAGCCTCTCGCCTTCTCTCTGGGGACTCAAGCAGCTAAGTCAATGAAACACCTGAATATTATGCAGCATGGCTTGGATGCATTTCTTCTCTCTTCTTTTCTAACACTTTGATCTAAACATCTGCTTTCCCCTGTGGAAGCATAAGTTCATCAGCAGAACAACTACATAGCCGTCCTATATATAGCAGTATTCTTGACTATGAAACTCCAGCGTGTTATAGTGTTCTACTCACCACAGCTTCCTTAACTACCCTGATAACCAAGTCATTTATGCTACTGTTTCTTTGTGTCACAACAGCCCACCAAAATGACTCCCTATCATCTGCATCACGTTGAACTGTGCTGGCTTTGCCCAGGGGCCACTGTTGGTGGACTACCAAACACACACTTCCCCTCCTTTCTTCCTAGCAGAACCACAATTTTGTGCAGGTGCCACACAGACAAGTGCCCCAAGGAAAGGTGACTCACCCCAGCTACAGGCAATTCCACTAAGGGTGATACTACTCCTGTGGACTGATTGGCTCAGGCACAGATGTATAACCCAGTGATGGCCGATGAAATGCAAGAAGTCTGCTGAGTCTCATTCTCTATAAAGAGCCACTGGAAGACCCTGTGGTTGCCCTTTATAGATGTAAACCCTGCCTGAAATGATTGCAGCCACTTTGCTGCCAGCCTGAGGATGTAGCCAACACTGAGGATGGCAGAGTAGAAGCAGAAAGAACCAGATACCAGGTCGTGAGCTCCCGGTCAGGGCTTTTATCCTATGATACTAACCCTAGATGCCTTCCTGAAGGATGATTTTTTGAGTGTTAGAGGTAGGCAGTAAAGGTTCCAGACTTATTTCTTGGAGCTAATTCCATTCAGCTAATTTAGCACTAATCCAAAAATCATTTTCACTAATTTGCAGCAGCTAAAATTATGGTTTACTGTGATGTTCTTAGACAATATTCATTGTTGGTGGTAGTAAGATGTTCAAAGTGAAAAACGTGAGTGGCAGTAATAATGTCCTTGATAAAGACAAAATGAAAATAGGAACTTAAAGTAAAAAGGAAAAGTGCAATAGACAAAGACCTTTGAGGGTTCTTCTATCCCATCAATAGGAGAATTCTGTCATTTGAGACATGTGCTACAACCAAAAACCTCTTGAGATGAAGACAGAAAACTTGCATGAGAAAGATAGATAGCAAACAGGATAGAACCAACTGGGATCCAGAAAATAGTGCGCATGGCTATTGTTCACATTTGACCAAATGGTAGAATTGTAGAAAAAAGGAAGTTGGACAAAAATTACTGTGAATGTTCATTGATCATGGATATTAAAAGCCATGAGGTGTCCTTTGCATATGAGATGACATTATTACTTTATCATCAATAAGACAATTCTTAAATCTACTTTTGCAATATGGTGGAGGATTTGCACTGAGCCAGCTGCACCCAGTTATCCAGTGCCTCTTTGAAAATAGTTGGCCAAGGAGAGATGCGCAAGTTCCTAAGCCTCATTCTTCTTACCTGTAATTAGAGACAATGTATAATTCAAAGGTCTGTGAAGAGGATGATGTGTGAAGCATGAAGCAAGTGTTTTGTACACTGTAAGGTCACAAATTTTTAAATTCCCTTTCCTTTTTCCTACACCTCCTGACATGACTGAATGGGTCATTGTTCCCTTGGGGTATATGTGAAGTCTGCCTTCTGAGGAGTAATTAGAGCCATGAGGATAGAGACCTGTCCTGGCACTAAACCACTTCCCACAGATGGCTGTAGGCAAAACTGAAATTCTCACCAAAGATATTCTCACCTCAGGTCTCCAAGAGTCAAGTGTTCCTCCAAAGGACTCCCACTGTGTGGCCTAAGAAAGTACTGATCACACGATAGTGTAATAATTTGTTTATATGATTTGCTTTACCCCTAGATTGGAAATTGCTAGAGGAAACTCCTCTCTGTTACCCTGAGCCTAGCACAGAACCTGAACATAGAAGGTGCTCAAAAAGGAAGGTGGAGGCCACAAACAATGGGATGGGCAGTGTTTAACTTCTAGACCAGTGCTGTCTCGTATAAACGTAATGCAAGCCATTAATGTGAACCACATATGTAATTTTATATTTTCTAGCAGCCATGCAAAAAAAGAAACTAGTGAGATTAATTTTAACAACATATTTACCTATACAGTATATCCAAAATATTATCCTGTCAGCAAGCAATCAATATAAAAATTATTATGAGATTCTAAATTTTTTTGTATAAAGTCTTACATATCTGTTGAGTGTTTTACATATCTCAATTCGGATTGGACACATTTCAGTGTTCAACAGCCAAATGTACCCAGAGGCTTTGTATTGAACAGTCCAGCTCCAGACTCTAACACCTTCTCAGTGACTTTCCCCTTCCGGAATCCCTGCCTTCCCCTGCAGGGGCCTTACCTACTTCGAGGTGTCCAGCACTTTTCCACCACCCACCCTAATGTCATCCCAGGTCAGGAACATTCCTAGTTTACTCTAACTTATAAAATGTGTCATCCCATCTCCTAGATTCCTGTCCTAAAATTTTAATTAATCTGGTGCTATTAAGTGCTAATCAGTTTAAGTAGCTAACATTCCCAAGTAAAAGCCTGACTCTCTCTTCTCAGCAAAGGATTTATACATATCCTGTATTGGAGGGAAAAAAATGTGAATAAGAACTTCAGCTAGTCCCTTCTATGAGACTACCTCCACAGGTCCCTGGCACACCTGAAGATGTGGGAGAAATATAATATTTTGGTACAGGACTCACTTAGCACAGAAACTATTGTCTGTCTTCATGTCCCCAGTGCCAAGCACTGTGTCTGGCATAGGGGGCACACAATAAATACTGGCATTAAATGTCATTGAAATTAGTTGAGAATCGCAAGTGACAGTTTAGTCCGAGCTAGTTAGGGTTACCTAGCAGGAAAAAGAAATTCATAGGACATGACTAATGGAATTCTTGGGTTTTTAAGTCAAAGAGTCAGTCTTTAATTAGAAGGTGGGGAAAAAATGACATAGTGAGAAAGAAAAAAGATGGTAGAAATCCCTTAAAGTCCATGGATCAGAGAACAGAGTGTATATGACTAATTGTCAGGGATTGTGGGGAGAGGACATTTATGCATTCATTCAACAAATATTTGTTAAACTGCTACTCTGTGTCAATCTCTGCTTGGCACAAATCATACAAATGTAAGACACTGGTCCTATCCTAAAGGAGCTCTAGAATTGAAAAGATACAGACATGAAGATAAACAGCTCTCTACCCTGTGATGTGATGAAAGCTATGCCATAATGGAGGTATTTACAAAGAGGAATAGCCTAAAGGCAAAGTGGAACCAGTCACAAGTATTAAGCAAGTACATGATAGGATAGAATTTCTCTGTCCACGTGAAGTTAGAAGTGATCATATGACTTATTTTGGCCAACAAGTTATGAGTAGAAGTGATGGGGGTCACTTCCAGATGGAAGTTTAAGAGGCAGTGAATGCTTTGCCACATTCTCCTTTACTTCTAGCCAGTGACCAACAATTTTAAGACACTGGATTTTCTGTCGTCCTGGATTCCTGAGTGATTACAAGGAGCAAAGCCCTCATGCCGAATGACGGTGGACTTGTAGCAGGAGTAAGAAATAAACCTTTGTTGTCTTAGCCACTTTGACTTGCAGGCAGTTTGTTTACTGCAACAAATCTGCAAGTTATCTTGATTGATACAGCAGGAGAGCAGCACAATCAGATTTATTATTTTAAAAAGGTAACTGATGGCAATGTGGAGGATGGACCAGAGGTAGGAGAGAACATTAATTACAGGCAACGAAACCAATAGGGAGCTATTGCAATAGTCTCGCAAAGAGATAATAGAGGCCTAAAATTAGAGCCATAACAGTGAAGGTGAAGAAAATGAGTTATACTTAAGAAATACTTAGATTGCAATATCAACAAGAATTTAGTGACTAACAAAATGTGGTTTGTAGACATTTTAGTGACCTATTCCTATATGGGTTTTTTTAATATTTTGGAGATATATATTTAATAATAAATAATATGCACTTATATTTTATATATTTGTTCCTATATAACAAATTACCCTAAAACTTAGCTTAATGATAATATGTATCATCTCACAAGTTTGTGGGTCAGGAATTTTTTTTTTTTTAAGACATTTATTTATTTATTTATTTATTTTGTCTTTTTTGTGACTGATAAGGGGATTGCAACCCTTGGTGTGGTGTCGCCCACACCACGCTTGGCCAGTGAGCGCACCAGCCAGTCCTATATAGGATCCGAACCCATGGCAGGAGCGTCGCTGCGCTCCCAGTGCCGCACTCTCCCGAGTACGCCATGGGGCCGGCCCATGGGTCAGGAATTTAAAGAACAGTTTAGCTGGTGGCTCAGGATCTCTCATGAGCTTGCATCAAGATGTTGGCCAGGGCTGCAGTCATCTGAAGGTTTGACTGGGGCTGGAGGATCCCCTTCCAAGATGGTTCACTCATGTAGCTGGTAAGTTGACACTAACTGTTGACAGGAGGCTTCCGTCCCTTGCCATATGGACCTCCCTGTAGGGCTGCTTGAGTGTCCTCATGACATGGAGCTGGCTTTCCCCAGAGTGAGTGACCCAAAAGAGAATATGGTGAACTAGCTTAGGAGCTAGTCTTAGAAGTCACACACTATCGCTTCTCGCATAGTCTTTGCTCACGCAGACCAGCCAGGATACATTGTAGGAGGAAACCATAAAAAGATGTGAATACCAGGATATGAGGGTAACTAAGGACCAGCTTGGAGCCTGGTCACCACAATAAAGACTATGGAAGTAAAGAAGTGAATTTTGAGACTTTTGGCTTGAGTGTTTCAATCATGGGATTAGGCAAGATACAGAGTAACATGAGAAAGAAAGAAAAAAAACATTTTGGGAGGGGATGGAAGAGATAATTAGCTCCATTTTGGCCCTGCCATGTGCCAAAAGATATAAACACAGAGATGCCTAATTATCATTTGAAAATAGGAAGCTCCTAAAAGAGGGTCAGAATTGATGATTTAGGGATCAATATTATCTAAGAGGTAGAGAAAGCAAAGGCAGAAATTATTATGGTCCAGGAAGTATCTACAGCAAGAAAAGAAAAGAGAAGAAGAGAGAAGAAACAAAACAGAACCTTATGGAGAGGGTCTTATATTTAACGAATGGGAGGAAAGAGGAAATTTGGCAAGAGGCACAGGACAGAAGGCATGAGGGAAGAAAGAAAGCAGAGAATGAGAGTTGTCTGGACAGGGGAGGCAATGGTGGACGAGAGTGCCATGAGAGTTTCAGCAGCAATGCTGAGTGACATAAAGCAGCCAAGCAATATGAAAACTAGGACAAGCCCCCTCGATTTCACGATAAGGTATTGGCCATATGGGTAAGTGGTACCAGTGGAGGTAGGATGGTGGTACCCACCTAAATGCATGCCACCCTTTGGATTAAACCCATCCTCCCATGCCAGGAAGGTGGCTTCCCTCATAACAGGCCCCCAGTACAACAGCCTGAGTACAGAACAACCACAAGCCACCCATGATATAAGAGCTAGTACAAACTGTAATGAAAAACTCCTCTTACCATGGGTCTATCATGCTCTGTCTGCAGGTGATGGAGAATGAATGAGCCAGACAAAGCACTCTCCCCTCTACCCAAAAAAACATGCCTTCATGAAAAGCTCAGGATGTGAATTACCTTCTTCAGGAAACCATATTGCTAGGTAGAAACCCATGAATCCAGAACCACAGGATTGGGAAATAGTAAGAAGAGATCATCTTGTTTAATCTTCTTACTTATTTTAAAGATAAAATACTACCCAGGAAGATAAAGTTACTTACTGAAGTTTACACAGCCTTTTTGTTTGTATGTTTCTACAATTGGGGTCAGACTTTCTGACTCCCTATCCAGTGCTCCTTTAACTCAATCACATTTATTCACACTATTTTACACACATGTGTGTGTGCACATATATAAACCTGACATCGGGAGAAAATGATGTTCAGTAGTTTAATAGACATCTCCAATTAATGTAACTAAAACAGATCTCTTGATTTTCTTCCTCAAAAGATATCTCTCCTCCTTTCCCCTATAACTATAAAGGGTACACCCACACACACCCAGAAATCTTCCCTGACATCTCTCTTTTACCTTCACATTTTATTTGTTTATCACCTTTCCCCACCAGAATTTTAAGCTTCATAGAGGCATTCTATTCACCAAAAAATCTTCAGTGCCTTAAAAGTACCTGGCACATAGTAGGTGCCAAAAAATATATGTTAAGTAAATCAATTCATATCAAATCCTAGTGTCAGAAACACTCAAATGGCAGTACAGTCGGGCCTCCATATCCATGGGTTCTGCATCCGTGGATTCAACCAACTATGGATCAAAAATATCGGGGGTGGGGAGGAATTGCATCTGTACTGAATATGTACAGAATTTTTTCTTGTCATTATTCCCTAAATAATACAATACAACAACTATTTACATAGCATTTACATTGTATTAGGTATTATAGGTAATCTAGAGATGATTTCAAGTATATGGGAGGATATGCATAGGTTACCTGCAAATACTGCACCATTTTATACCAGGGATTTGAGCATCCTCGGATTTTGGTGTCCTTGGGGGTCCTGGAGTCAATCCCTCGTGGATACCAAGGGATGACTGCATTATTTTTAGCCAGCTGAGAACTGAATGTAGGGGCTTACCAGAAGCAAAAATGTCAAAGTCATTGCTACGGTCAAGCAGTTGCCTTTGGTTTTGAAGACATTGATAGTCATAGCATACCTGAAATCTTTTTCTAGGATCAAATACCAGCCCACCAATATGCTCAGAAGCCAGTGACCCTACATGACAGGAGGTAATATGGGAAAAACAAAACTCATTACTACTCTAAATAATTGACTTGGGCCATATATTGTCAGTAGCCACTGAGCCTCCCTCACCTCTAAACATCCTGCTGGGAAATCACAGAAACAAACCTAGTTACAAAGCAATAAAGGGCACTGCTGTGCGGAATCCAGTTCCACTAATTTATTCATTCATTTATTCATTTATTACATGCATTCAGCAAACTTTCACTGAGTGGATACCACGTGCCAGACAGTGTAGGAGTCCAGGCTAAAATCCTTTCTGGAATAAACAGCATTTGCTATTGTTTTTGTTCGAGTCGTGATAGTTATTGTTAGCCCTGTCATCATCGTCTTCATCGTAATTCATGCAAAGCTGGAGGTATGTAAAGGCTCCCATGGGAACCTAAGGAAGGCATCTAGGTGTCGCTGACATTTTTCCTACCATGGAGAATGATAATGACATTTATCAAGCATCTCACACCCACCAGCAAGTTGTTTTATCCTAAGAATTGGTCTCACCATCTTGGGACCACAGTATCTAAGTTACCTGAGTCATGGGGGTGAGGAGAAGCATTTGGTCTTATTTCAGAGAGGAAACTCCATTCCCCTACTTTGGCAATATTTTCCCAGTTATAATTTAATCCTCAGAATGCCACAAGACCCTTAGGATGGTAATGAATAAATGAATGGCTGCAGTGTATTAAATCCTTATTTTCATTCTACGAGCTTGATCCTGGCTTGATCTTGGTTTTGTAGCTTTTCACATCATCTGTTGCAATATATCATGATACAGCAGGAAACTATTTAGGAGCTAACAAGAAGATAACTACTATTAAGTGCATTTAGACACAGTTGGTCGATGACACAGGAGTGATCAGACGGTTAAACTTCTGCAACATTTTCCAAAGACCTTCGGTAAGGCCTAATACCTTGAAAAATAAATTAGGGGGAAAGAAGGGTTTGCCTCTGCTAAAATGTTGGCAAAGAAACAACAAAAGCTATCTTTGAACCCATCATACAACCCCCTTCTATCTGCCCCTCACCAATAACTCCCTTTATCTCCTTGGAATCTTGACTTCCTTCCAAATATCCATAGAACTTCCTTTCATTTCCCAGGTGGGCCTGTTGTCACTAAAAGTTCTTAACATGATATATTAATTTTCTTAGGCTGCTATAACAAATTACCACAAACTGGGTAGCTTAACCCAACAGAAATTTATTCCCCCACAGTTCTAAAAGCTAGAAGTATAAAATCAAGGTGTCAGCAGGGCTATCCTCTCTTTGAAGGCTCCAGGAAAGAATCCTTCCTTGCTTCTCCTAGCTTCTAGTGCTTGTCAACAATTCTTGGCATTCCTTGGCTTATAGCTGCATCACTCCAATCTCTGCCTCCTTCTCCATATGGCTGCTTTCCCTCTATGTGCATCTCTCCATCGAAGTCTCCCTCTCCTTATAAGGACAACAGTCATGGGAGGTAGGGCCCATTCTTATCCAGTGTGACCTCAACTTCACTTGATTACATCTGCAAAGACCCTATTTCCAAATAAGGTGACATTGACAGGTACTGGAGGTTAGGACTTCAACATATCATTTTGGAGGACACAATCCAACCCACAAAATGCCCAAACTCTGAGTCTTCCAATCAGGGAAGATTCCACCAGATGGCATTATAAACACGAGCCAGCATTTAGACTCCCTGGGCCTCCTCTGTGAAACTGGAATAATGCCTTCGCATCCTCTTCAAAGCTTATTACAAATTATAATAGCACAATTTCCTTCCTTCCCCTTTCTTTCCTTTTCTTCCTCCCTTCCCTCTCTCCTTCCTCTTTTCCCTCCTTTCTTCCTCCTTTTCTCAAATACTTATGAGTACTAACTATGTTATAACCCAGTGTTGGTACTACAGAAGATAAGAAGATAAAGTGAGATTCCCACATTCAAAAGTATTACATCTAGTAGGAAGATTCATCTGTACATAAAAATAATAATATAAGGCAGAAGGTGGTAATTGCCATAAGAGAGTCATAGACACAGCGACATAAAAATACAGAAAAAAATAGATCAATTCCTGCTGGAAAGAATCAAGGCAAGACACTTGAACTTGACCTTGAAGGATATTTGGGATTTGGATTTTAAGAGACTCAAGAAAGAGTTCCCAATTGAGCTGGGAGCAAAGGCACAAGAAAGCACAGCATATTTACACATTTTTCAGTGTGTTAAGGGCCCTTTGTGTCATTGTTACAAATAAATTTCAGAAGCTTTAATAGAAAAGAGATTGGAAGAAAAAAGCATCTTTTTAGCTAACTAACAGTGGTCATCTCTGGGAGGTAGGAAAAAAGTGTGTGCTTTTATGTATTTTTCAAATTTTCTTTAATAAGCATGCATTATTTTAATGAGGAAAAATAATATATTTTTTTAATTTATCAAGAAAGATTACCAAATTATCTCAAAATAGTTATCACCAAAAAAAGGAGAAATCAAATCTTTCCAGATACAGAATTATCACTGAGTGTGACAATAATAATGTCTGTTATGATATGGAAGGAGAAAATGTCCAGAAGAGATAGCTGATCATTCAGCTGGTTCCTGCAGAAACTGGTATTTTAGTCTCTAAGTGAAGGTGGAGTGGAGCGCTGGTTTTCCTTTTAGGTAAGCAATGCCTGTCCTCTGCTGGTGATTCAAGTTACCAAAGGCAAGAGTTTGCCTTTCCCATCTCACAAGACAAAGTGATGAAGAGAAAAGAAATGTAAAATCGTCACTCTAATCTTAAAGGCATTACTTTTGCTACTCTGGCCAGGTTTAAATGTCCCCAAGCACACTCCCGCATCAGAGAGAAAAGCCTGTTTGTTCACTTTCCCTCTTAGACCAGTAGACCATCCTGGGCTGAGACTTCAAACCATCACTCAAGTCAGGAACATTCCTTTGGTTGGCAGAAGGTTTGGTTTGTAGGGTACAGAGGAGCAGGGGTGGGTGCAATACCTGCACAGTGTCTGGGGCCAGCTAAGGGGTTTGCATAAAGCAACATGCAGTCACTAACACAGAGAGGAATCAGATGTGTCTCCTCATTCAAGATCCTGGATTAGGGTTTTTTCTGAATTAGGCTAAATTCTCAGTCTCAACACCATTGACTTTCAGGATTGTCTAATTCTTGGTTTGAGACAGTTTCTGTCCTGCGCATTGGAGGGTGCTTAGCAGCATCCTGGCCTCTACCTACTAGATGCCAGTAGCACCTCCCCTCAGTGGGATAACCAAAAATATCTCTAGATGTTGCCAAATTTCCCTCCTTTCTACCTGGAGGGGAAGGGAGGAAAAGGGGGGTAGGGGAGCAAAATTGCTCCCTGCGGAGAACCACTGCTTTAGACACAGCTTCTTTTCCTTGTAATCCCTGGGTATGTTTACAAACCATCACTCTTATGGTGTGCAAAGAAGCAGGGACGGCAAGGACAAAGAACTAGAAGCCAAAGATTCTCTAGTCACCCTCTGCCAAGCCCTTTACCCTCCTGGGGCTTGGTTTCATCAACTGTAAAAAAGCTAGGGCCGGCCCGGTGGCGCACTGCTACAGTGCGCCGCTTGGGAGCGTGGTGGTGCTCCCACCAAGGGTTCGGATCCCACATACAGACCGGCCGCTCACTGGCTGAGTGAGGTGCAGGCGCAACACTGAGGGTTGCGATCCTGTTGCCGGTCCCGGTCTGGTACGGGCGCGACACTGAGGGTTGCGATCAGTTGCCGGTCATGAAAAAAGACAAAAATTAATTAATTAATTATTTTAAAAAGCTGGTGTCATAGCATTTATCTTGGAAGACTGTTTCTTTAGTTCGATCTGGCTGGTTAGCTCAGTTGGTTAGTGCACAGCCTTATAACACCAAGGTCACAGGTTCAGGTCCCAGTACCAGCCAGCTGCAAATGAATAAATAAATAAAACTTACTAAGCAACTATTATGTATGAGACAGTGTGCTGAGGAGCATCATGAGCAAGAAACAAGTCGGAAAGTAAAATGACTGTGAGGAGCATGAAGCACTGTACGGATGTGCTTCTGTGGAAAAACTAATAATGGGTCATGGGAAGACAGCACTTTAAGAAAGACTCAACACAGGCCCAGAACCCCTTATTCACATTTCTGAAACCAAAAAAAACCTCTGAAAACCTTTTTTTTTTCTTTCTTTTGTTTTATGCATTTAGCATCAAAATCTACTCGGTGACAAAGCCTAACGTGAAGTGAATGAGGCTAACTTACAGTCTTCATTGGTCCTACTGAGTGTGAATATTCATACTTTTCTGCACAAATATTAATGTGTTTGGTCAAGGGGTGCTTACCCAGACTGTGCCACGGGTGTTACATAACATATAACATGTGCACTGTTTTACGTTTCTGAAACCCAAAACAAATTGAATTCCAAAACACCTATGACCCCAAAGGTTTTTGATAAGGGATTGTTGACCAGTATATGTAAATTAGCAGGGAAATGAGCAAAACAGGAGCTGACATCTCACACTAGACGGATTCATTATTTCTCTTTTGCATCTTGTGCCATGCCAGGCAAACTGTGAGCTTCTAATATGAGATAAATGGAGAAAGATGGGTGTGTGAGTTTGCATGTAAGACATGTGAATTTTGTCCCTTGAATGGCACAAATAGCCCCTGGCCAAAGAAACCAGTCACTATTCACATCCATCACCCTGGGAGGGAAAGGGCAAAAACCTGGTCACAGATGCAACCCAATTGCTCTCTGTAGACGCCACCACTTGAAGCAGCCCCCCTGCTGGAAATGGGGCTTCTCTCTAGCTCCAGCTAGCAGGGACCACTTCAGCTCATCCCGTTTGCCCGCTCTGTTCTCAAACATTCTTCATGCCCAGCAGGCTCGAACAGACATGAGCAGCTCCTCCACCCTTGGGTCCCATCTTCCCTCTAAGTGCATGTGTGAGACAGGGATGGACAAGGGTGGTGCTCTCACCCTGTTGTTTAATGTGCAGAAGATTTTATAGAAGACAGGGATTAATCTGCTCAAAAAAATAAGAAGAGATATTTATGGTAAATTCCAGTTGCACAGCCACTCCAGGGGGATTCACTTAAAAGGGTTTTAGTTTCAACCAAAGCTTGATGTCTCATTGCCACCAACTTCAATCTTTCAGCCTTCAAAGACTTGTCTCTTTAACGCCATTCTTTACTTCAATTTATTTATTTGAAAATATATACTGCACCCATATCATGTGCCAAACGCTATGCTGGGTGATAGGAATACACCCATGGCCCCTATTTTGGGAAAGTCATGGTCCGATAAGGAAGACATCCTTGGACAACAGGCTGTCTCCAACCATGTTATGAACAAAAGCTATTTTTCCTTTGCCCTGAGTTTGTGGACTAAAGCAGGGGTCAGGGGCTGCAGACCAGCTTATAAATAAAGTTTAGAAATAAATGTTCTTATAAATAAAGCTTTCCTGGAACACAGCCACACTCATTTGATTATGCAATGTCTGTGGCTGGCTGCATTCATACTCGGATTGCAGAGGTGGGTTTGCTCTGAATATGCAGCAGAGATCATATGGCTCAAAAAGCCTAAAATATTTACTACATGGCCCTGAAATAAAGTTTGCTGAACCTTGGATTTGAGGATAGGTGGAGGGGTTGTGGCAGGGAAAGCAATGAAAGGAGATAAAAGGAAAGAAATTGCTGGTAGTCAAGCCCGTGAGAAGAACAACAAAATGGCACAAACAAAATGGAACAATAAATTAGCACTTGGTTCAGCTGCATACAACAGAAAACTCAATTACAGGCTTAAACAAAATAAAAGTTTCATTTCTCCTACATAAAAGAAGTCAAGAGGTTGATAGTCCAAAGTTGGTTTGGTGGCTTCATGGTCATCAGGGATGCGGATTCCTTCTGTCTTTCTGCTCCCCACCACTCTTAGCCAGAGTTTTCCTTCCTCCCATTTGTTTCATGGCTGGAGCTCCAGTAATTGCATCTGTGTTCCAGGCAAACCGAGAAATGGAAGAGCAAAATAATCTACGTTCCAGCTCAGTCAACTCCCTTTAAGAAAGTGACCTAGAACCCTTACTCTACAATTTGCATTTCACAGTCATTGGCCACCCCTAGCCATAAGGAAGATGGAAAAGCAGTATTCCATAGCACGCTGTTTGTGAACCCTTCACATTTTTTCTTATAGTATCATGGAAGGGTATACAGATGTTAAAGTGGTCATAGCTAGTTTGTGAGAGCTTCTTATTCTTTCAAAATGGACATTGTGAATAATGTTCACATAAAAAAATATAAAAATTCCTTCCCCTCTTCTTGATACCAATGCATTTGCTCATTTCTCAAATATCTTTGAGCCTCTGCTATGTGCCAGACACTGCACTTGCCACTGCCATCTTCTCTTTCTTTCTTTCTTCCTTTTTCTTGTTTTGGCATGTCACAATTCTTTTTTGTTATTATCTCAGAAAACAGTGGGATAGAAGAAAGCTTTTGAGGTATCATTTAAATCATACCTATAAGGTATCATCTAAACCACTGAATTACTCCATGATTAATAGATGTGAGTTTATTTTCCTTTATATGATATACACATGTAATTGTTAGCAAGTAGGACATGTCTTTGGACGGTATGTCTTCCCAAATGGTATGGGTTAAAGTGGTTTTGTGTTATTGATAGTGCAAAAGGAATTTAAGTCTTATAAAAACCCTCTTCCACTGTTATTGTACGTGTTTATGTTTCTCCTCCTCCTCTAGACTGGATACTCCTCAAGAATGTCTTTGGATTTGCTAACTGCAGATGCTTAATAAAGGTTTGGTGAGGGAATGAAAGAATGATCTTTCATCCTGGTTGAGGATTCCATGCCGTTATAACTGAACTCGGTGACTGTTTCCTGTTCTCTCGAGGCAGATGACAGAGGTACAGATAATACTTAGATGCGTGTAGGACTTTACAGTTTTCTAAGGGCTTTCACATACATTAAAAAATAATTTTAAATTAAATTAAATTAATCTAAAATATACATCTTAACCAAAGAATGGTCAAGTTTTCCTTTTACACTAAGCGAAGTTAGTAAAAGTTGCATCCTTCCAATTGGTCCACTAAATATTGGTCCTTAAAGGTAGGATTTGAAAGTGTGCATTTCAAATGCCAGGAGAAGCATCGCTACCCTCTCTAACTGAAGAAAAACCAAGACGTAAAGAATTTAAACAGCATCAAAAGGAATTCAGGTCCGGACTCAGTAAAATTTTCTTGAACATAAAATATATGAAGGAGGAAAATGTTTTTCTAAAAGAGGTACATAATCACCACAAAAATAGCAAACACTGTGGTTCCAAAATTGCTCCATTCAGGATGAGCCTGGAAAAAATTATATTAAGTGAAATAAGCCAGGCACAGAAAGAGAAGTACCACATGTCCTCACTCATAAGTGGGAGCTAAAAAAAAAATACAAATAAATAAAAAAGAAAGAAAGATACAGCAATCGTAATAATACATTGAACTTCCAAAAGGAGAGAACAGAACTGTGGTTACCAGAGGTGGGTAAGGGGGAAGGGGGAGGGGTTTGCAAGAAATTGATTAATAGACACAAAGAATGATTACATTTTGTATTGAATATACTAATTATCCTGATTCCAGTATCACATATGCACACAGGTATTGATATTCAACTTTGTACCCCATAAATATATATAATCAATTATGTTTCAATTTTTTAAAATATAAATCAATTATGTCAACCCAAGCCCAAGACCCTTTTATAGCTTTCATTCATATTTACAATAAAACTCAACATTCTTTTCACTAAAAAAAAAAAAGAAAGAAAGAAAAAAAAAATTGCTGCATTCAAGGGGTTTTGTTTCAACTTTCCTGCAGGAAAAAAAAAAAAAGAAGGAAAAAAATTAGCCACCAGAGGGTGCTGTACCAAAATCCAATGGAACTCCCTCAGCGAGCTCCCTATAAAGCGCTCCTATATTGAAGACCTAACCGTGGGCCAGTCTCAAAGCTCTCATGGTTGTCTTCCCAACCAATTCTCCACAAACTGTGCTCCTTAGAAAAGCACTGTATCTTCTGCTCCAGTCTTCCAGATGAGGACACCACTACTTAGAGGTGGAAGGTCACATGGGACCAACGCTATCTAGCCTGGAGCATTCTATCAGCTACAGTCCTGTACCCTCGCACTAGTGGAACCTGTCCTATTCCTGCATCTGCTTGTGAATATAGAAATTTACATATAGTTAATTTATTTTTGCCACTTTCCTTAAGTACACTGATGATGAATAGATCAGAACAATCTGAGAACATATGAGATTGTTACACTTAATTTAGCATTAATAATTAAGATTAAGAGAACTATTTGTCATTTTAAAACACCAGGATTTGTCCTTTTAATCATCATCTAGATTTCTTGTAAATTGTTTGGTTTGTTTAGGCCTTGCTTACTTTCATTCAAAAGCCCTCAAATTTTGCTAATTTGGCATGCCAGATACTCAGCTAATCATCTTAACAGAAAACAGAACAAAATGTGAATGAGTTCATGTTGATGAAAAAAGTATGGGGCTGGGAGAGACCCCATACATCAGCCACCAATTACCTGTGGGACCATGGGCAAGTCACTTCATGCCCCTCAAGCTTAGGAAGAGGTTGGAGCGAAGGATTTTATTTTATTTTTTATTATTTTTTGTGTGTGTGTCCTTTTTAAGACCGGCCGCACCGCGCTCAGCCAGTGAGCACACCGGTCATCCCTATATAGGATCTGAACCCGCGGCGGGAGCGCTGCTGCGCTCCCAGCGCCGCACTCTCCCCAGTGCGCCACAGGCTCGGCCCGAAGGATTTTTTTTTTTTCTCTCCTTTTTGTCTTTTTTCGTGACCGGTAACGGAATCGCAACCCTCGGTGTCGCGCCCATATCGCGACCGGCAACGGGATCGCAACCCTCGGTGTTGCGCCCACACTGCGCTCAACCAGTGAGCGGACTGGTCTCTATATGGGATCCAAACCCTCAGCAGGAGCGCCGCTGCACTCCCAAGCACCGCACTCTACCGAGTGCGCCTCCGGGCCGGCCCAGGATTTTATTTTTAAGGGAGCCCATTCTTCTATCATGGAAGGGGAATATTCTACCAATGTCCTGGCTCTAGGGAGATGGCAAATGGGTTCCATTTGGTCTCACCCAAGTACAGGAGATTTTCCCTTCCCCCACTGCACCCCCTCTCCAGGTCTCTAGAACCTCGTCCACCAGCAGTCACAGGCTGGGGCTCATGAATGTGGGGCAGACATTCCAATGCAGATTGTCTACACAGTGTAAGTCATGGGCCCTGTCACAACTGTGCTCAGGTACATGTTTCAGAAACAAAATAGTGGATTAAGTGCAGAGTTTATTTCTCTCATGTAATCAGGAAACTGACTTTTGGGTAAGCCAGCCTTGATGTGGCTGCTCAGGGGACAGGCTCCTTCTATCTCCCTGCTCTCTGTCCTCAGCAAGTGGTCAGGGCATGTTTTGGTTGTGGGGGCGTTCTCAGGTGAGTCATCCTGTGGCGTTTGTGAGTGGGCCTCTTGGTAGATTTTGTGAGCCAGTTAGTAGGATCTTGTTGCTTTGCCCTCCACAGATTTGTTACTCCACTTCCCCTGGGTGACAGAGATGCAAAGGATTATTCAAAGCCCATCTCTTCTGAGCAGTGAGAGACCCTGAAGCAGTTAACTTCCCTTGGGAACCCTCAAGCAAGAGGCATCCCTTCCTCAGGAAATTAACCCCAAATTGGGGTTCTCTTTCTGCATTTATTTTCCAGACGAGAAGGTTACAGGAAGAGAACATAGGTGGGGTTATAGTTTAACAATATAGGCTGGTAACTTTCAGTGAAATAAGTCAAATGACATTCCATTAGACAATTAAGTGATCTTACAGCAATTTCTCACTATCTTTACATAACAATCAGTAACTAGTCTGTCCTGGAGGCAGCAACCTTGCTGTGCCACAAATCTTTATCTTACACCAGAGACTTTATAGCCTGAGGAAAATTTCCATCCTCCACAAGGTCAATATTTGAAACTGCAAGGCTTTGGAAAACCAGGCCCTTGAAGTACATTTGCTTTATAGTATATTCCACAGGATCTGTAGTTGGCTGTTGAGAACCACAAATGCACATTTAACACATAAAACACCTGGGGCACTTCAGGTGTCAAGTCTCCATTGCAGGCAGGAAAATGGGAGAAGTCAAAGCCCCCACACAGCTGAGTCTATCCATTTTTCTTAGAAAAACAATGGCTTTCCTGGAAATCCACCTCTCATTCGCATCTCATTGGCCAGACATCCACATGACCTTGAAGGAAGCCTAGGAATTTTTCAAAGGGTACGTTGCCACCCTGAACAAAATAGCAAAGGAAGAGAAGGAAATGGAATCTGAGCAGCCTGCTGACTGCATGTGCCAATAGGAGAAAAAAAGCAATGGATATGGACAGGGGTCCTCGTGATAGTTGTTGGAGGACATGCAAATGGCTGTCTGAGAAGGAGTCCTCATCAGACACGACAAGAAATCCATTAACAAAGCTCCTCCTTGTGGCAGTTGCAGCGCTCACTCCAATGGAGACCTTGCTTTCCTGACACCAGCGCAAGTGAGCCACTCATCAATGGCCAATGTGCCAGCGGAGCCTGGTGGCCACTAGATGCCAACCCCGCCATCAGAGTCAGTCCCTCACTCAGGCCCCCCTGACCTCCCTCCCTGTTCACTTCCCCTCCATCTTCCCCTCTCCTCCAGCTCTGAGAGTCCTATGTCCTTCCTCATTCCCCAAATCTCTAATCTACACACAGGAATCTGCCCTTTCTGAAGCCTCAGCTTTTGAAACTTAGAACCCAAGAATATCCCTCTGTTTTCTCTGAGTCATCTTTCTCCAAGGAAACAAACAAGAATGTCATGCTCACTGAATGGGTAAAGGGCCCAGGGCTGTGAGGAGGTACCGAGAACAAGAAACAATTTAGATTTTAAAATATCATCCCTGGGCCAGCCCGGTGGCGCACTGGAGAGTGCACCGCTTGGGAGCGTGGCGGCGCTCCCGCCGAGGGTTCGGATCCCATGTGGAGACCGGTTCCCGCTCACTGGCTGAGCGCAGTGCAGGCGTAACACCAAGGGTTGCGATCCCATTGCCGGTCAGTAAAAAAGACAAAAAGGAAAAAATATATATATATCATCCCTCTGTTCTTCATTTAAGATCTTACCCAGAAACCCAAAATGTAAAACAGATAAAAATCAGAACCAATAGGGTTAAGGGGGGTGGGAGGCGTGGAGATGAGTGGACCCCAGCGCCCTCACCCAGAGGCCTGAGAGAAGTCTGCCAAGGAAAGTTTGAAAATTCACCAAATTAGGAAATCTCTACAGTCTCTGCTAACTTGAAAGTTCTGTGATTCAGTGTTAAGAAGCAAACACTTGGTCTGTTTTCCCAAAACTTGAGAATAGTCACACGCAATAAGTGTGACAGGTGAAGTAAAGGATAATTAATATGGGTGTGTTCCAGCCTTCCCTTGACCCTGACCCTACTCCTTGACCTGCTTCAGGTCTTTCAGCTTCCCCACCCTCCAAGCAGGGTTTTGTGATAAGGAATCAATATGGTAGAATGAGAAACAAGAAGAGACACCAGGATGAAAGGTGAAACAAAGAAATAATGTATGACTCAGAAATTCCACTCCTGAGAATATACCTCAAAGAACTGAAAACAGGGACTCAAACTAACACCTGCACACTCATGTTTATAGCAGCATTATTTACAATAGCCAAAAGGAGGAAATGACCCAAATATCCATCAACAGATGAATGGATAAACACACTGTGGTACATACATACAGTGCGATGTCACCATCATCAAAAGCAATGAAGTACTGACATATGCTGGATGAACCTCAAAAACCTTATGCTAGTTGAATGAAACAATATACAAAGTGCCACATATTGTATGATTCCACTTATATGAAATATCCAGAATCGTTCAATCCATAGAGACAGGAAGCAGATTGGTGGTTGCCCGGGGCTGGAGGAGGGGAAAATGGGGAATAAGTGCTCAATGAGTAGAGGGTTTTATTTAGGGAGGATGAACTGTTTTGGAACTAGATAGAGGTGGTGGCTGCACAATATGGTGAATGTACTAAAAATCAGTTGAGTGAAAAAAAAAGAAGAGAAGCAGCACCAGGAAACATCTGCAGGAAGAGTGTTTGAAGGCAGTGGCTGCGGAAAGAGCGACTGCAGGGACAAAGGTAGTGGATAGGACAGATGCTGCTGGCCCTGTCACGCCCCTCCCCGCACCCCCGAGTCCAAGAAAAGGCCTCCAGCACAGCCGCAGTAATAGCACAAGCTCTGGAACCCGAATGCCCTGTTTAAACCCCAGCCCTGCTGCTTATCAACTGTGACCTTGGGCAAGTTACTTAACCTCTCCATCCTCAGTTTCCTCATCTGTAACACGGAGATGATAATTAAACCCAATTCGTGGAAGTTAAGTTTATTATTCCCTTTAAAGCACTTGGAGCAGTGTGGGTCATCCCTTCAGCGAGCGCGTCAGCCTTCAGTGAAGATGACCCGGTGTTTCTCATCATTGGGTCTCACGGATCTTCCTCTTTGACTAAACCATTCCAGAGTTGAGCCATGTCAGTTACGCTTCATAAATCTTATGTCGATGTTTCCCCATTCTGCAAATTTGTTAAATGCAGACTTTAAGACAATTATAAATAACATCATCCCCAAGAAAAGCTACCTTGTATCTCAAATTCTAAAGAACTCCTAAATTCCCTGAAATTACTGGGTGAATTTCCTAAGGCTGCCATAGCAAACTAGGTGGATTACAACAACAGAAATTTATTCTCTTACAGTTCTGGGGACTAGAAGTCCGAAATCAAGGTGTTAGCAAGGCCACAGTCTCTCCAAAGCCCCACATGGAAGACCCCTCCTTAAGTCTTCCAGCATCTGGTAGCATTTCTTGGCATGTAGCAACATAATCTCTGCTTCCATCTTCGCGTGGCTGTTTTCCTGTGTTTCTTCACTCTGTGTCTATGTCCAAATTTCCCTCTTTTTAGAAGGACCAGTCATATCGAATTAGGCACCCACCCTCCTGTATGACCTCATCTTAACTAATTACAATCCACAATGACCCTATTTCCAAACACAGTCATTCTGAGGTATGGGGGGGTTAGGACTTCAACATATTTCTTGGGGGACACAATTCAACCCATGACATTCACCCATCTCTGTAGCTCGACTGATATGTTCATAAACCCCACTGCCACATTTCTGTGGTCCTTCCCAAGCCAACTGGCTGCTGAAACAATCTTGAGGGGACAAAAATCACCCTTTCTGCAGATATAGCTCTGGTGATGCACAGCACTGTATACACGTACTATGATGATTTGGTCACGTTTGGTTCCTCTGCTAGTCTGGGAACTCCTTGAGGTTAGGGACTATATCATATTCAACTTGAAGAGTAGGCAAGTATTAGAAGAGTGCCTAGTACATGCAATAGAGACTTTAAAAGATGAAAAAAGAAAGGAAGTAAGTGAAGGAAGGAGGGGCAAAGAAACTCAAACGCCCACTGGTTCAGTGGCCCCACCTGTAAGCAGCACCAGGCCCTCCAGCTCTTTTCCCGTTTGGTCCACCTCTTGCTTCTCTCACAGGAGCCCCCATCAAAGCTCCGCTCTGGGCTGCTGATAGCCACCCTGATAGTTCCCTGTGGCTCCTAAATGACATGAACTCCCTCTGGCCACTGTGACAACTCTGTGATGGCCTTAGAGTTGTAGGTTTCTCCCTCACAAGGCCAGGCCCTAGGGGACACCACGTACAGCTCAGCCTAACGCTCACATACATAGCAGTAGCTAAGCCTTACTGGGTACTGAGTGTGTGCCAGGCACTATTCTGTTCTCCTCACACGATCAGCCCATGGACACTTCACAACAGTCCAAGGCGGTAGAAGCTACTGTTATCCCTACTTGACAGACGGGGAAGCTGAAGCTTAGAGAAATTAAGCAAGTTGGACAAGGTCACACAGCTAGTGAGAGTGGGAACCAGGGTTTGCATCCAAGCAACATCCAAAACTTAGAAACAGGCAAAAGGATAGTTGCCCATCTTTTCAGAGTCAGGCTGGAACTTTGCCTGATAGGCCCACTCCAGAATTATGCCATTTTCTAGGCATGGGGTTTGCCTTGTTGACTCACTCACCCTATCGACTACGATATTCTACAACTTTGTAAGGGTTCTTGTTAATCTGTAGAAAACCAAGAGTGATTCAAATGATTCTTGACCCATGGCAATGCAAACCAGTTTCTCTCCAGTGGAAAAGATAAGTCCACAGGTTACAGTTTCTCTCCAGTGGAAAAGATAACTCCACAGGTTACAGTCCTCTAGGAGATTAGCCAGTTTTGTATCTGATTTAGCAATCTTGTTCCAGCATTCTTTTAGTAACTATACATACTTCTGTTTCAACTGTAATTCTTTGAACCAGGTTACCATTCGGCTAATTTCCTTATTAATGAGTTAATTAAATCTGTGACACATTCTATATTTGTATAAGAGGTACATTTTTAATGTTTTGAAATTTTTACTTGGCACACAAAAACCCACATTCTTAACCACCATAGTAGAATGAATGAATGAATGCTGAATCAGAAAATATGTGCTGGTTATGTTTAAGAGAGGAGTGCAAACCACAACTGAAACCCACCAGTTTCTGAAAGAGTAATGAGTAAAATGGTGCAAAAGAATATTTACCTATGCATTAACTTCCCACACAGCACAGGACAGCAGAGCTGCTCTGGGGAAATCCTGTCTGCTGGTTTCTTTTTTTTTTTTTTTTGGCTTTTTCGTGACCGGTAAGGGAATCGTAACCCTTGGTATGGTGTCGCCCACACCGTGCTCAGCCAGTGAGCGCACCGGACATTCCTATATAGGATCCGAACCCATGGTGGGAGCGGCGCTGCGCTCCCAGCGCTGCACTCTCCCGAGTGCACCACGGGGTTGGCCCCTGTCTGCTGGTTTCTTTGGGAGTTAGGTGCAAGTGACATAGACCTTTGAGACCAAGATTGGGACTTACCAGTCAGACAGTCTCTAGGAGAATGTATTAGTCCATTTTGTGTTGCTATAACAGAAAACCTGAGACTGGGTAATTTACAAAGAACAGAGGTTTATTTGGCTTACAATTCTGAGACAGCTGCATCTGGCACAGGCCTCAGGCTGCTCCTACTCATGGCGGCAAGTGATAGGCAGCCGGCGGGTATAAGCAGATCACATAGCTAGAGGAAGCAAGAGAAAGAGAAAGGAGGCACCAGTGTCTTTTAAACAACCAGCTCTCACAGGAGCTAATAGAGCAAGAAGTCGCTCATTACCCCACCCACTGGGGAGAGCATTAATCCATTCGTGAGGGATCTGCCCTCATGACTCAAACAGCTCCCAACACTACCACATTGGGGATCAGATTTCCACATAAGTTCTGGAAGGACAACCCATCCAAATTCCATCAGTGAGTGAGCTGTGTGTCCTTCAAAGGGTGTAACTTTCCGAGGATTGTTAAAAGGGAAAACAACACACTTATCAAGGGTCTGGCCCAGTAGAAACAAAATACCCCAACTCCAGATTGCTAATGAACTTCTAATAGAACTTAATAAGTGAAATAACTTGTTTTATTTATTATTGCTTGGAATACAAAGGTGCTTAGTAAATATTGAATAATCAACAAAGTGCCTCCCAATACAGAAAAGTCACTTCTGCAAAAAATAAAGCCAAGTTGGTCCAATTCAATTGAAGACATCTTTCAGGGCTATTAAAGTTATTTTCTTTATTTGGGGAAAGATTACAACACACATACTTAGTTCCAAGTCACTGCTAATAACTTACTAATGGTGCTAATGGACTTCTTAATTATATGGGAAAGACTATGAATGGCATAATTTTCAAGTGTTCAAAAATGGGGACATTCATTAAAAATCCACTGTACTCCTCTGTGTTTCTCTTCTAGGGTGGTTATGGGTGTTTGTGTTTCTATTTATGGAAGGACAACATAACGGCTAGGACATGTGGGTTGGGGGTGGGGCAAGAAGAATGAGAGAAAAGTGAGAAAGCACAGTCATGTGACGGAGTCCCCCATATCTGTCAAAAAAATGGGAAGAAAACTTCAACTAAGAGAGTCCCAGGAAATCTCTTCCCTCCTCTCAGCCATGTGGCTTTCTCCCAGCTCACATGCCTGTGGATCTCTCCACCTCTGGGGCTTTCAAGAAGGGCTACTTACAGGTGAATCTATTTTGAGAAAACCTAATGCATGGTTTCTGGTTCACACACTTTGCTGTGTATCAGAACCACCTGGAACACCAAGAAAGAGCATAGACACCTGGGTTCATTCAAATAGGATAGACCCTGGGCCTCCTCTTACCAAGTTTTTCAAGTGATTCTGATCCACACCCAAGTTTGAAAACCACTCATGCCTGGACCAAAATCCAAACAGAAAATAATTATCAGTTTATAAGAAAATTAACCTTAAGATTCTTACAGCTCATAGCTTTTTTACATTTTCTTAAATGTACATCACTTTTTCATATATATTTAAGTACCTAATGTGTAGCTAAGTTGTAACAGACTTTGGAAATCCTATATTTTGCCTCAAACAACTTCAGGTTTCTTAATAGTGTTTAACCAACAAGCATTTATTTGCTGCCTACAATGTGCCAGGCATTGAGGGAACAAAGATACATTGGACATAGTCCCTGACCTTAAGATGTGGATAGTGGAGAAAATAGCGAATCATATTATGATAGTGATAGTTCTTACATGTTGAGCACTTTATGCCAGGCTGTGTACCAAGCACTTCACCTGGAATAAGCATCTCAAATCTTTTTAAGAATGCTATGAGATAGTATCCTATGTACTTCAATCTATATTTGAAGAAACAAGACACAAAGGTTAAAAAGAACTTACCCTTTTCATCAAGTGATGAATGGATAAATGAAATGTGGTATATCCATGCAATAGAATATTATCCAGACATAAAAAGGAATGTAGTATTGACACACACTAGAACATAGATGAATCTTGAAAACATTATGCTAAATGAAAGACACCAGATATTCATATGATTCCATTTGTATGAAATGTCAAGAATAAGCAAATCCATAGAGACAGAAAGTAGATTAGTAGTTGCCAGGGACTGGGGAAGGGGAAAATAGGAGCAACTACTGATGAAGATGGGTTTCATTTTGAGGTGTCGAATGTGTTCTGGCATTAGATAGTGATGACGGTTGCACAACCTTGTGAATATACTAAAATCCACCGAACTGAACACTTTTAAATAGTAAATTTCATAGTACGTGAATTATATTTCAATTTTTAAAGAAAATTTTTAAAACTTACCCAAAGCCATGCAGCCACAGAGCTAGAACTTGAACCTGGGGCAATCACCTGGAAGCCTGTATGCTTAACCACTGCACCATCCTGCCTCCAGAAAGGAAAATAAACCAACAATCACATTGCCATACAGTGATGATGTATGCACAAAAGGCCATGGGAGTCAGCAGGGAGCCACTCTCAAAATTCAGTTGGGACAGAATTCCAACAGGAAAGGATTTCAGAATGGTACTAGACAGTACCTGACCTGGGGCTGGGTGGAGGCACAGACCACTGGGAGAGTGTTTCAAGAGAAGAGGGCTCACTGGGCAGCCCCCGGAGTTGGGGGAGTGTTCAGGAAGGAAGCTGGCTCTCAGCCACTCTCAGAAGAGGGACAGATGTGGGTAAACTGAGGAAGAACCTCCTAGGCAACATGAGAAGAAATGCTATGATTACACTGCTCAGGAGCACATTCCCTTTGTGGAGGAAGGAGCAACAGACTGTGACTGACGGGGATAAAAGCTCTCTAGAGTTATGGGTCTAATTAGTCGGGAAGCTTAAGTTAAGGTTCACAGGCCTCATCTTTGCCTGGGCTGGGGGATGGAGCGGTACCATCTACAAACACTCTGAACTGTTAACAGCATTTTATATGTATGCATATGTTTCTGAGAAAAATGGTCCATAGTTTTCAAAGAGCTATATGACCCCAGAAAAGATTTAAGAATTTCCTGTTTGGGGCCGGCCCAGTGGCGCACTGCTACAGTGTGCCGCTTGGGAGCGCAGTGGCGCTCCCGCCGAGGGTTCGGATCCCACATACAGACCGGCCGCTCACTGGCTGAGTGAGGTGCGGGCGCAACACTGAGGGTTGCAATCCCATTGCCGGTCCCAGCCCGGTACGGGTGCGACACTGAGGGTTGCAATCTGTTGCCGGTCATGAAAAAAGACAAAAAGGAAAAAAAAAAAAAAAGAATTTCCTGTTTGGAGAATGGCTCCCAGAAGTATATTATGTGTTCCTGGGTAAAGACAAAAGGGGCTACACTAAAGTGGACAGAAGGCATGTGATGTTACTGTTTGGTGATAAAGCAGTGATATAGCTTGGATATGTTTGTCTCCCCAAAGCTCATGTTGAAACTTAATCCCCGGGCCGGCCCCGTGGCGCACTCAGGAGAGTGCAGCGCTGGGAGCACCCCGACGCTCCCGCCGCGGGTTCAGATCCTATATAGGACTGGCCAGTGCGCTCACTGGCTGAGCGTGGGGTGGGCGACACCACACCAAGGGTTGCAATCCCCTTACCGGTCACGAAAAAGACAAAAAAAAAAAAGAAAGAAAGAAAGAAACTTAATCCCCATGTGACAGTGTTAAGAGGGTGGGAAATCCTATTATAGTATTGAAAGGTAGAGCCTCGAAGAGGTGATTAGATTGTGAGGACTGTGCCCTTGTGAATGGATTGATCCATTCATGGAGCAATGGGCATGGTTCTGATGGCTTTAAAAGGAGAACTGAGAAGCTTAGCATTCTCTTGCTTGGCCATTTCACCGTGTGATACCCTGCGTTGCTGTGAAGAGTCACCCCCCATCAACAAGGCCCTCACCAGATGTGTTTCCTGGACTTTGGACTTGGCCTCCAAAACCATAAAGAATATATATTGTTTCTTTATAAATTACCCAGTTTCACATATTCTGTTATAAGCAAAAGAAACTACCAGCAGTATTGTGCTGGAGCTGGCTAGTAAGAGCCAATTGTTAAATAGTCAGGAACTTTGTGATCTGATTGTTAAGCACAGCTTTTCTAAAAATTAAATTATAAAAACTTACAATTAAATTACAACAAATACTCAAAAACTCATTACTTTCTAGTTATTTTACTATTTTACTATTATCTGTGCTCTTTTGGTTATTTACATTTGTTGCATCTGTATGGGGGTGATATTGAATGGTGTGCTACTGAGAATCTCTTCCCAATTTCGTGTTCAGTGATGTCACATTAATAGTTTGAAATCAGACAATACAGGGCCGGCCCAGTGGCGCACTGGAGAGTGCACCGCTTGGGAGCGCAGTGGCGCTCCCGCCGAGGGTTCGGATCCCATGTGGTGACCGGTTCCCGCTCACTGGCTGAGCGCGGTGTGGGTTGCGATCCCGTTGCTGGTCCCTGGTACGGGCACGACACCGAGGGTTGCGATCCCATTACCGGTCAGTAAAAAAGAGACAAAAAAGAGAAAAAAAAGAAAAGAAATCAGACAATACAGAAATATTTACACCATGGAAATTGGCCAATGCTACAAATCAGGGCTCCATTGTTTTCTGGAGAGCTGATTGTTAAACATTTACCAGCACACCACTGGATGAGGAGACTCTAGGCAATACTAAGAAATGATGTTATGAAGCATTGGCAGACTTTCTGAAACAAGTCACTAGTTAGGCAACGTATTTGCTGATTCATTCATGGTATTCTTCTAAGCAGTAGGTATACAGCAATAGATAAATGCACAACATGTCTTCTTGGAGTTTAGATTCTAGCAGGAAGAAACAGACATTAAAAAACATTAAGAAGTAATTCACATAGTAAGACAGATGATGGTACATGATAGAGAGAAAAGTGACATGGGGAAGCAGTAGAGGGAGCTACAGCTAGGAATGGGAGAGTAGCTCACAATTTAGAATTGGGGGTCAAGGAGGGCCTCACTGAGTAAAGGCTCAGAATGTGAGAGAGCAAATCATATGGATATCTGGGAGAAGAGGAATCTAGGAAGAGGAACCAGCAAGGGCTGTGTCCTGGGGCAAGAGCATGCTTGGTGTGCTCAGGGAATGGAAGCAAGGACGTCCATGGTGGGAGTGGAACCAGAGAGCAGGGAGTGGTAGGAGATGAGGTCCAGCAGGTAGAAGAGGACAGATCAGGGAGCGTCTCGTAGGCTACTGTATTAAAAGGAAAAATATGGATGGTTTTGGGTATATGACTGACATGATCCACTGATGTCTTAACAGGATCACCCTGGCTACTGGATTGAGAATAGATTGGAGAGGAACTAGGGCAGAGCAGGAAGATGTCTTAGGAGGCTTTTGTTGCCCTACTGGAGCAGGACCACCCCACCCAACAGCCTTCACTTCCAAAGGTTGGGCCAACCTGCCCTTGCAATGTCATCTCCTAGTGATCATATTTAATCCCTGCTGTGTAAGAAAATCAAAAACAGAGAAAAGAGAAAATGGGGCTGGACACAGGAAATAAGGGGATAAAATTAAATTATCAGTTTCCCAGGAAATAAGGGGATAAAATTAAATTACAATTTACGTTTTTGACAGTCAGGGGAATTGAGTGGACCTGAGTTGCCATAGGAAGAAAAAAGCTAATGTTAGCAAGTCAAAAATAACAATGCAATACAGAGTATGCTGGAATAATTAGCCCTGAAAAGGGGTTGCCCCAATGATCTCATTACATTTCCTCAGACAATTTTCTCAAGCAATGGCAGGTGAATAACAGGAAACCACTTGATCACCAGGCACAATGGTCCAGTTTAAAGAGCCTGTAATTTAAAGTTGAAATAAATAGCTAAGTCCAAAATCATCAAGATCAATTAAGTGATAGTTAAGGAAAATGACTTGTGCTATAGTCCTTGTCCTATAAATATCTCTCTTGGGATGTCCTATCAAGCTGTTCCTTCACTATATGTCAGGACCGTGAGCCACTGGTATCCTTGGACACCTGCCAAATGCATGTGGGTGGGGGCTTGTGTACATTTAAATTGGACAGTACCGTTCAGTTTAGACGCAAAATGTTGGAAGAGTTTTTTCTTTACTTGCTCTTATGGAAACCAAAACCCACTGCTTGGACGGCTAATGCATTGCTGCAGTCTGAGATGTTTTTTTACCCTGCCTGCTGACTTCAGTGAGCTAAAACAAAAACCAATTACTCTCCAAAATCAAAATCTTCAGATGCCTCAGAGCTGTTTTAATTTGGTTTTAGAATTGTGGGCTGGCTTACTCCCGCCCCTGTTGGTGTCAGATGTAGTCAAATTAAAAATATCTCCAAGTAATGGAAAGTTACTTAAATCTTTCTCTTATGACTATTCCCTATTTACAACCATTATGTCTAGACACAAACACATTTTTTTCCCCACAAACACATTTTTTTAAAAAAATAAAATGCCCTATGGCTCATTTTGAGCTATTTGTCTTGCCCTCTCTATTGACCTCAGTCCCTCGGAAGCCTGAACCTCAATTGCATAAATACATTAAAAATAAAAACTGACCCCATTTGAAATGAATTTATATTGTTAAATTTATTCGCGGATTGCATCATGACTTAAACAATTCTTGTTTGCTCTATAAATGATTAGGATCTAGGTGTGGCCACGCTTCAACATGTTGCTGTCCACAGTGGTTAAAGTAGAGCTCTCATGCTGAAATATACCTTCCCCACCCCAGCTGATTGCTGCATTGGCCTGGCTCATTTTCTAGGATAGACTGTCCTGCCATCTATCAGCAGCTAGACTGGGCCCTGCCTACTTAGTGGCTACAAGTAGTCAACAAGTTTGATACTGTTCTCTGTCCATAATGCCATCTTACTCAACATCTGCAGAAAGGTGATCTCCAACCTTCACCGGCTCCTTAGTGCTACCCAAGAATCCTTCCAACGTGTCTCTACTCATTCACTCAATTCATTTTACTGAGCACCTACTACGTGCAAAGCATTGTGCCAGACACAGGAGAGTCAATGGTCTACAAACAGCTCCATCCCCTATTCCTCCTACAGCTGTTTATAACCCATACTGCTCTGGAACCCTCAGCCACAACACCTCTCTATTTCTTTTAGCAATGACCTAGCCTATTTTGGAGAAGATCTCCCTCAACCTTCTACACCATCCACGCACCTACACACGTAGCACTTTATCCATCTCTCCCTCCTCCGTCAGAAGAAAAGGTATCACCCGGGTTGCACCACTTTTTATTTTCTCAGGAATCTTGCTTTGTCAATTTCCCCCTCTCTCTTCTCTACCCTCAACCTCTTCTTTGCTAGTGGTTCACTCCCAACAGTACTTTTTTTTTTTTTTTTTTTTTTTTTTTTTTTCCTAGCCTATTTTGGAGAAGATCTCCCTCAACCTTCTACACCATCCACGCACCTACACACGTAGCACTTTATCCATCTCTCCCTCCTCCGTCAGAAGAAAAGGTATCACCCGGGTTGCACCACTTTTTATTTTCTCAGGAATCTTGCTTTGTCAATTTCCCCCTCTCTCTTCTCTACCCTCAACCTCTTCTTTGCTAGTGGTTCACTCCCAACAGTACTTTTTTTTTTTTTTTTTTTTTTGTCTTTTTCGTGACCGGTAAGGGGATCGCAACCCTTGGTGTGGTGTTGCCCACACCGCGCTCAGCCAGTGAGCACACCGGCCAGTCCTATATAGGATCCGAACCCGCGGCTGGAGCGCAGCTGCGCACCCAAGCGTGGCACTCTCCCGCGCCACAGGGCCGGCCCCCAACAGTACTTTTAAATGTTCAGGTCTATCCCAAATTAAAAATTCATAAATAAATGACCTCTCCCCTAAGTTGTTCTCTAGCATCCAACTTATCTCTGTCTCCCCATAGCCAAGTTCTAGAAAGAGAAATCTAAACATTCTATCCTCATTTCATCATCTTAGCATCCACCTCTACCTAAATGGTTCCCAAATGTAAATCTATGCCCTGGGTTCCTCCATATATGATTAAATACCTGCTGGATATATCACCGATAGATGGCCCAAGGTACTTAAAACCTCATATGCCTGAAACTGAACCCATCAATTTCCCTCAACTACAAGAGTTTGGATCCCATCTCCACCACTTTCTAGCCAAGTGGCTTTGAAAAAGTTTAGAATCTTTCTGTATTTCAATTTCCTCATTTGTGAGCATCAAGAACTACAAAGAGTCTGAGATGTTATCCTACTTGCAAACTAGCAAGTTAGCCCACCACAGTTTCATGGATGCTGGTAGAAGATACAAAACTCCCGGGTCAGAGACAAAGAACAGTTTATTACTGACAACTACTGCAGTAGCCAGAGTATCAGCACATTTTGCATTGGTTCCCTGCACACCAATTCCCACAGGCTGATGCAAAAAAGGGACAGATGACAACTACACATTCAGTGTGGTTATAGCAGAGGAATCCTGAGCTTAGGGAGACTGCTCTTTGCTCCAAAGGGTGTCAATATATTTTCCAAGACTGTTTGCTATACAAATATCTTGAAATGATAGTCCAGAACAAAAGGCCGACAGTGCTTTGCTCAAAAGACATTCGATAGAATGACGGAAATGATATAGCAGCTAACTCACCAGGTTGTTGTGAGTATTAAATGTGTTAATAAATAAAAGCCTTTAGAATAGTTTTAGGCACACAGTAAGCCCAAATTATTTCAGGACTCTTTCTCCCAGTAGCTTGTTGCTTGAGGGTATATGATATGCATCTCTGTAAGCCCACGTCCAACACAGTGTATTGCACACAGTAGTTGCATGATAAATGTTTACTAAATAATTGGTTGTCAAATATTTGAAGATCTTGAAATATCACATATACTGTTTTACATTCCAGGATACTCTAAGTGCTTTGATGGTAGAAATCTTAAATACTGATTCATCTTAGGCTTAATAAGTAAATTATAATGTTAATGCTAATTGTGGAAGCTGTCAAGTAACATAAGTTGTATGGGGGAAAAAATCACTTAATATCCTGCTTTTAAAAAAAAGTCTAAAGCCTTGTTTTAAAAATATGCTTCATGAAAAGTAATATTATCCCTTTAAATAAGTTGTAGTTTAACAAGGACAATTTCAGACAAAAGGTTGTATTTGCCCTTATAGTTAATTTGACATATAACACGGTAAGTCTCCAATTCACAACCGAAACTTCAGTGGCTATTTTGACATGAAAAAAAAAAAAAAGTCTATTAAATGCATTCTTTGTGCCAAGCACTAACCTGGGCTATAGAGATATCCTAGGCAGAGAAAAAGGCCAATACTCTTCCTTCCCTCAAGGACTCACACTCAGAATGCCAGGGAAGCATCAAAAACTCAAATACGTAAATGTTGGGGGAGGTAAGGAGGATCTCAACAAACAGCATCACATTTCCCTGCCCAAACTCTGAACCAATTAAGAAATAAGACAAAACAGCATGTGGAGACCAAACTATCACCTTTCTAACTGACAAAGCTGGTACAGAGAATCTGGCTAAATCCCAGCCCCCCTGCATTAGAGGGACTCATCAATCCAGTCATAGAAAATTCTAGATCACCATAGGCAGGTCTCCCACACCACTGGACCTTTTGTGCTTATATATGGCCAAAAACAATTGGGATCTAGTGTTCTCTGCAGGCAGGCACATCCCAGAAGGGAAGACAGCCAAGGGCCTCTGCTAGTCATGTTCAGTTCCTCCTCGCACCCACTTCCCATTTGTAGGGAAGAGAAAAGGGTGGAGCAAAAGGCCAGGAGTATTGAGGAAAATGTCGTCCTCCTGGAAATCAGAGGAGTGGGGGGAAGATGTTCCCCTCTGACAAAAGAATCAGATATTTTCAGAAATAAATAAAAGCTATGAAGGACATACAATAGGGTAGTGTAAGAAACAGTGGTCGAGGGAGAGTCTTCTTTGGGACGTTCAGGGAACGCCTCTCTGAGGAGTGCATTCAAGCTGGAGTCAGCCATACGACTGGGGAGTAGGGCACTCTGAGCATAAAGAACAATAAGGGCAAAGGCGCTGAGGTGGGCAGAAATCAGGAGAGACTGAGGGCAGAACGAAGGCAGTGCAACCCCTCCCAACAAAGCTGTCCATGTCCTAATCCCTGGGACCTGTGAATGTGTTATGTTATCTTAATAGCAAAAGGGACTTTGTAGACGTGATTAAGTTAAGATCTTGAGATGGGAAGATTATCCTTAATGATCCCACTGGACCCACTGTCATGATAGGGGTCCTCAAACGAGGAAGGCAGGAGTCAGAGAGAGAACAGAAGATGCTACGCTGCTGGCTTGGAAGATGGGAGATGGAATCAGAAATCAAGGACTATAGCTGGCCTTGGAAAGCTGGAAAAGGCAAAGAAACAAGATTCTCACCTCCAGAAAGAACATGGCCCAACCAACGCCTTGACTTTAGGACTTCTGTACTCCAGAACTGGAAGAGAATAGATTTATATTGTTGAGCCTACTAAAGTTTGTGGTAATTTGTTAACACGGTGATAGAAAACTAATACAAGCTACGTGAACAAGAGGAAAGTGGAAAAGATGAAGTCCAGGAGCCGTTAAGGGACAGATTATGTTGTCTCTTGTAGGTCATGATAAAGAGTTTGGGTTTTATTGTGGTTGCTGTGGGAAGCCATGAGACGTGTGATATTTTCTAACTTATGCTTGAAAAAGATTACTCTGACTGTTGCTGACCAAAATCAAAGGCTGGAGAGGAAAACTTTTAAGAATAAATCAGTTTGTTAAGAGCCAAGTTTGAGGATCAACCCAGGGAGCACAACCAGAGTTGGATGTGTTTCGAAGGTCTGTACAAAGCAAATAGTGAACTATATAGTGAAGCAGGAGGCGGGAAACCTCATCAATCAAAGGTTACATGGTAGTGAAACAAAGCAAAAGCTTAACACCGATGCTATCTCAGTATGCAGCTTTTATCTGGCACAACAAACATAGCAAATTTTAACTAACAAAGAAAAATTTACAGTATATGTTTGTGACATACCATTATTCTAGGAACAGGATGTCCCAACCAAATCACAAGCCCAAGGTCCCAATGCAAACATGTCAATTTACATTCCCGCCTGCTTGCTTTGGTCGGATGGTTAGCAAGATGGCTCCACAGCTCCGTTTTGGAAGCCTTGACTGAACCAACACCATTTTCCATCCTCAATGCTATGTAAAGAAAGAGTGAAGACCAGAAGACCAGTGAGGAGGCTGTCGCCACGGTACAGGGGACCTGAACCACAGCTGCAGAGGCTGAAAGAATGCAAAGTGGTCAGCTTTAGGCTATATGTTAGAGACAAAGATGAGACTACTTACTGATGGGTTGACTGAATTTTAAGGGAAAAAAAGAGGGATCAGGGAGGACTCCAAGGCTTTCAGCCAGAGCTACTGAACTAAAAATAACAGATGTTGATACTTCTAACTCAAATGACGAAGGCTTTGTGGTGGAGGAGAATGGGAGTGGGGTAGGAAAATCAACAGTTCTATATTTGTCATGCGAGGTTTACTATGACTATTAGACATCCAAGTGGAGAAGTTACTTCAAAACATGAGGGATCTTCAAAAAATTCATGGAAGGATTGGTATTAACTTTTAATTCCATTTTTCCATGAACCTTTTGAAGTATGCTTGTACAAGTTTAGAGACCAGGAGAGAGACCTAGGTTGGTAATCAAAATTTGAATGCCATTAAGCACATAGATGGCACATACAGCCACGGACTGGAAGCCCCATCTAGCAGGAGAGTGGACGCAGAGCAGAAGAGGAAGACTGAGCCCTGGGGCACTCTTAGCTTCAAAGGTCAGCTGGGGGAGGAGGGATCAGCAAAAGAAATGGAGACCTAGCCATCAGTGAAGAAGGAAGAAAGTCAGGGGAATGGGTGTCTCAGAAACCCAGAGAAAAAAGGGTTCCCAAGTAATTCTGGATAACAAAGAACTTATTTCCAGCCACCAATTCAGATTCATCATGTGTGATCAGTGAAAGAGGTCTGAGAAAAGGCGTACAATTCTCCGTAACAGATCCTAGCCAGTTTGAGAATTTAGTCCACACAGTGCAGAGTATGAATAAATGATTCAGCATTTTTACAGTCACTTCATTACATTGCATATTACGTTAATATGAATCATGAAAATTTACACTTATATAGGGTGGATATTGACTTCCTCCTATTTTAACGCTTCAGTTTCTTAGAAGTGAAGTCAATACTGTTGTCACTTGTCTCACTTTTGAAAAAATAAATGTCTGGACATTTCTTTCATGAATGGTTTTAGACTCATCAGAGTTTTAAAAATTGCACTAAGTAATCTTCATAGATTGTCCTAACAGATATCTGGAGCCTTACCTCTTAAATTTTTCCATAAGATTCAATTCTAGAGTTGGAAAGTTATAGCATATCAAAAGAAGTCAGTGACAAGAACAAATTTCCCAATGTGTGGATGAGAGAAAAAGAGAGGGAGAGACCGTGTCTGTGCGTTTCGTGTTTCCCTGTGGTTAGATACAGATTATGCATTGTCTTCATCAGGAATATCACAGAAGTGATGGTGTGTTCTTCCCAGTGCACTCCATCAGGATCTATCATCGGTGATATTAACTTTTATCAGTTCATTAAGGTGGTGCCTGCCAGACTTCTCCACTGTAAAGTTACACTTCTCTCTAATTAACATGTATTTTGTACAGAGGTACTATGAGACTATGTAGATATCCTGTTCCTCAGCAATCTTTCAACTTATTTATGTCATACCGATTCATGGTTCTGTTTCATTCTATCAAGTTGGCTTCTGCATCCTTTTGCACAAGAAGATATTTCAGGCTCATCCTATGTTTTCCCTGCCCAGCCCTGGAACCAACCACTTCTCCAAAGGGTCCTGAATCCTTTCAGTACGAAGTGGGTATTTGGAAATCAAGATCTCAATTCTAGATGTGCCCATTACTATTGGTGTGTACTATACCCAGACCCTCTCAGGGACAAAGCTAAGCAATTTATGTATGTAGACACACACACACACACACACACACACACACAATCTGTATTTATTCCTATATCTATCCATCTATGTATATTGAAAACTGTGAACTCACAGTAATATCTCCAAATCAAAAACAGAGTTCCTGGGCCGGCCCAGTGGCGCACTGCTATAGTGCGCCACTTGGGAGCGCGGTGGCGCTCCCGCCGAGGGGTCGGATCCCACATACAGACCGGTTCGTCAATCCCAAGAGAAGGATTTAAATATAAGGAGGTTGATTTCAGGAAACATTAGTGAAGAAATGGAAAGATGAAACAACGAAGGGAAGACTGCCAAAGAAGGAGGTGGTTGTTAAACAAGTTGTCACTATGAGTAAGTGAAGCTTGAATCCACTGGGGAAACCAAGGAGATCTCATGCTGCAAAGTTATCCCACCCAAGGGACAAGAGAGCTGGGGTATTAATACTCCAGCTGCATTTTATTATGCCTTTATGATCATGATGCCCAAAATAGACAATGATACCACAAGAAAGAGAAATTATAGACTGTTCTTTCTTATGAACATAGATGCAAAAATTCTAAACAAGATATTGCCAGTCATATCTAGCTATATATCACATGCAGATTGGGCTTATTCAAAGAATACAGAACTAATTTATACTTGAAAATCAGTGTGATTCATTGCATGAACAAAATAAAGTAGATAATTATATGATCATACACATATAAAATGTTATTTAATATTTAGTTTGTGTGTTTATTAAATGTTTATATTTTTACTTTTTTAAAAGAACCAAGAGTGAGCAATGCATGCCAATTTCCACTCAGTTATTTGCATGGCTTTTTTTAAAAAATCTAATAGTTAGGTAAAATACACTAATTATGAGATTAAGTTTCTAAGGGTGTGGGGGAATCTCTCGAATGGGCATATTTATGTTTAGAATAATGACAACGATCACAAGAGAAAATGCGCACATCTTATGAACTTGTGAGTCAAAACCAATTCCTCAGAGGTGGCAGGCTGGAAAAGACTAAGAGAGGGCAAAGCCCAGGCTAAATATGTGGACTTACAGTACAGGTTAAAATGGGGCTGTACTCATAGGTGCATAAAGTGGAAGGGGTATGATTATAGAGACCAGCACATTGAAGCATGAGTCTAAAAGATAAAAAAACCCACATATCAGTCCATAAGTGGTTAGATGGTTATCTTAAGTCATGATCTAAAGTAGAAGCCTAGATGCTATTCTAGGTAGAGATCGAGCAAGTGGAAAGTTGTTATTCCCAGAAATGTGAACCTTCTAAATTCCTGAGTAGCTTTCAGATGCCTTCAAATAGATAGTTTTTGTATTTTATCCAACTTATCTAGGAATGAGGTAAGTCTAGCAGAGAGTCAGGACTAATTTATGACCTGAAGGTACAGACCCGTTCAGGCAGCCCAGCCTCCAGGGGTGCATGAGGCTATTCACTCATTTTGCAGAGGTCAACCATGTTGCAAGCCCATTCCTTTCGCTCAGTGAGGGCGCCATCTGGTGGGTGAAACAGGCAAAGGAAACAGCACGTCATTAAGAAAAATGCAGTTAAGAGCAGCAGGAAATGTTTTTCATGAGCGTGAAAAGGAGAACCCACCTCACTCTAGAGCTGCATATCCGATATGCCACCATTAACCCCATGTGGCTATTTAAATTCGAATTAATTACAGTTAAATAAAATTAAAAATCCAGTTCCTTAATTATGATAGCCACATTTCAAATTTGGGACAATGCAGATATAGACTATGAATGTGTCATTATTGCATAAAGTTGTATTGGACAGAGCTTCAATTCTACAGAACTCAGAGAAGCTTTTTGTCGCCTGTGTCGATTCTTTAAAAATGTACAGAGTTTAGACAGAAAAGAAAAATGTGATGAATATTGTTCCAGGAACAGAGAAAGAACATGACAAAGAATAAGAAGAAACCAATCTGCAAATTCAGACAGGAGCAGATCATTCAGGCCTATATGCTTTGTAAATGAGCTTAGACTTTATCCCACATGTAAGAAGGCCCCAAATTAACTCTCAATTCAACTAAGAATGCAGAGAAAACATAGGATTCTTTTAACTCTGACTTATAGAACGTCGCAATAGCAGGGGAAAAGGGTGTGAGGATAGCATCTGGATCCCTGTGCTGCTCCTGGGTTCTTTCTCCCTGGCCTCTGTGGTGATGGAGTCCCTTGTCCCTCTAGTCACCTCTTGCCCCACTGATAGTGGCATCTAGAACCACACATACCAGCTATGATGAGCCAATTGTGTGCATCTTTTCTCAGCTCTGTGTTCAGTAGCATCACGTTGATAAGCTTGAAATCAGCCATAGAAGTATTGACACCACAGATATTAGCAAACACTGAGAATCTTATGAACTGGGCTAGTTTGTTGTTTTGGGTTTTTTTCCTGGAGAGCTAATTCACCAGCACATCATCCATTCCCACAAGTGGAGCAGCTTCTAGGCTGGCCTCACAGCACATCGGGGCCTGTTGGGGCCCCCTGGCTGCTCCAGCCTCCCCTTGACCTTTACTGACATCTGCAGATTCCTGAGTCTCTGCCACATCTTCCAAATCATTCTTGGCCTGGGACTCAGTGTCCCTTTGTCTTTTGCTGTGGTGGGCCCCAGGGCCACTCTCCTGGCTCTCAACTCAGCAATATAAAGGTGGGGTTCCACAGGGAAATAGAGGTCATTTACACCAGGTCCTCAGCTTCAGGGACATAGGTTTTGGTCAAAACTGGCCTGGTTTTCCTTTGGATGGTAGTTTTGTGATGGTAATTCACTACATAATGATGTAAAACACTTCCTTGTAGCCTAAAATGTGTTACAGTCTCCTTTTTTGATTGGCATATAGTTAGGTATTCCCAGGTGAGAGGCTTAAGACTTATGACATTTTCAGTTTATTAAGCTTAGGCAAGGTTCATAAGGTTCAAAGTGATATTTTTGGCTCCAAGATCCCTCTGAGGAGTTTTCTAGATGTTATATACTGTAGAATGTATAGAACCCAAAGGAAGAGACCACCAATGGGACCACTGAGGACAAGACTTTGCAAATGGTGGCAAAGGCATAATTTGCAAGTCCTCTGAGTCCACTTGGATCCTCCTCACCACTGTTTTTGTGAGTTGTGGGTTGTTCCAGTGATGGGGAGTAGGCTGAAGTGGGAGGAGCTTATGAAAGACGTGTAATAAACAATTTACAGTATATAAATCCTGCCAGCATCTACTCCCTTGAGCCAGCTTTGAGACAGCACATTTCCCATGGCCATGTTTCCAGTGGACACCACATAGTCAGTTATGTGACCTAGGGGTCTGCAAGGTAAACTTCTGTCTGACATCAGTCCATTGCCCTGGGTCCCTGGGGAGGCCATGGTTAAACTATGGGGAGAGGGATCACAGCAGAGGACCAAGCTAACTCTGAAGCAAAAGGCTGCATTGGTTTATGTCTTTCTCTGGTAATATCTAACCTAACATCTATGGGAAGAGAGAAGACAGATTGATTCAGGGTTTGAATTCTACGGGTGAGTGTGATAGAAGAGTAAGAGTGTGAAGGAATTGGTAGAG
>NW_007727267.1:84369-88174 GCF_000696425.1 Galeopterus variegatus
TCAAAATATCCCAGATCATGGAAGGCTTCTTTAGCAGGAATAGTAACTGTGATCTCAGGGTCATCATGAAATGATGGGGAGGAGCTCCAGCCTACCAGTGAGTGACCCTGAGAAGAAGGTGGGGACATCTGCCTAAACACTGGCCTCAAAGGAGCCTGTTCTTTTACATGAGAATGGAGGGTCCAGGGAAAGGCGGAGGGGGAGAGGCGGGGCCAGGAGGAAGCCAGCACCTCCTCCTTCCACTCCTCCACCAACAGCCCTTGGGTGGGGAGAATAAAGGATTCCTTGGGGAATGAGCCAGATTTTAGTTAAGGCCAGGAGGGGGAGACAGGAGTCTGAAAATACACAAGATGTGGAGGTATTTGCTAGCAATGGAATAAATGTTGCAGACTGTGCAGTGGGATGGAGGGCAAAGCGGGAGGACTCAAGGCTGAGAAGGTGCAAACGGCAAGACAAGAAAGGTGCAAAAAGGATGAGGGAGCAGAAAGGAGGGTGAGGGGAGAAGGTGCCTCTAGTTTTCTTGGTGATAAATGATCATAGAAAGGAGAGGCCCAGTTGCAAGTGACTGACAGGGTTGGGGTTAGACTTGCCTGGGACACAAAATTTAAGAGGGTGCCCCAAAAACTTATTTCAGATAAATACTTCAATGCAAATTTTTAAAAATCAAAGTTAATGCCAAAAATTCATGATGAACCAAATACCTGAATTTTAAATAAAGATGGGCTGCTTGTGTTACAATGCTGAGTTATTGTGCAATGAGGACAGTCATTTCCAATCAGCCCATTGCTCCCAGACCCAGCCTGTCAANAGTTACCAAATTGTACCAAGGTGTTTCATTTTTTATGATAGATATATGACATGTAAATTTCTGCTTTCAGCCATAATAGATTAAACAACCTAAAATCCTGTCTTTGAGTTCCCACCAGAAGTCAATCCCAAGAGAAGGATTTGAATATAAGGAGGTTGATTTCAGGAAACATTAGTGAAGAAATGGAAAGATGAAACAAGGAAGGGAAGACTGCCAAAGAAGGAGGTGGTTGTTAAACAAGTTGTCACTACGAGTAAATGAAGCTTGAATCCACTGGGGAAACCCAGGAGATCTCATGCTGCAAGGTTATCCCACCCAAGGGACAAGAGAGCTGGGGCATTTTATTAGGCCTTTATGATCATGATGCCCAAAATAGACAATGATACCACAAGAAAGAGAAATTATAGACTGTTCTTTCTTATGAACATAGATGCAAAAATTCTAAACAAGATATTGCCAGTCATATCTAGCTATATATCACATGCAGATTGGGCTTATTCAAAGAATACAGAACTAATTTATACTTGAAAATCAATCAGTGTGATTCATTGCATGAACAAAATAAAGTAGATAATTATATGATCATACACATATAAAATGTTATTTAATATTTAGTTTGTGTGTTTATTAAATGTTTATATTTTTACTTTTTTAAAAGAACAAAGAGTGAACAATGCATGCCAATTTCCACTCAGCTATTTGCATGGCTTTTTAAAAAAAAAAAATCTAATAGGGGCCGGCCCGGTGGCACACTCAGTAGAGTGTGGTGCTTGGGAGTGCGGCAGCACTCCCGCCGAGGGTTCGGATCCCATATAGAGACCGGTCCACTCACTGATTGAGCATGGTGCAAGCGCGACACCAAGGGTTGCGATCCCATTGCCGGTCGCGGTACGGGCACGACACTGAGGGTTGTGATCCCATTACCGGTCACGAAAAAAGACAAAAAGGAAAAAAAAATCTAATAGTTAGGTAAAATGACCAGGGTACAAGAATAGCATACACTAATTATAGGATTAAGTTTCAAAGGGTGTGGGGGAATCTCTCGAATGGGCATATTTATATTTAGAATAATGACAATGATCACAAGAGAAAATGCGCACATCTTATGAACTTGTGAGTCAAAACCAATTCCTCAGAGGTGGCAGGCTGGAAAAGACCAAGAGAGGGCAAAGCCCAAGTCAAATATGTGGACTTACAGTACAGGTTAAAATGGGGCTGTACTCACAGGTGCATAAAGTGGAAGGGGTATGATTATAGAGACCAGCACATCGAAGCATGAGTCTAAAAGATAAAGAGACCCACATGTCAGTCCATAAGTGGTTAGATGGTTATCTTAAGTCATGATCTAAAGTAGAACCCTAGATGCTATTCTAGGTAGAGACCGAGCAAGTGGAAAGTTGTTATTCCCAGAAATGTGTACCTTCTAAATTCCTGAGTAGCTTTCAGATGCCTTCAAATAGATAATTTTTGTATTTTATCCAACTGATCTAGGAATGAGGTAAGTCTAGCAGAGAGTCAGGACTAATTTATGACCTGAAGGTACAGACCCGTTCAGGCAGCCCAGCCTCCAGGGGTGCATGAGGCTATTCACTCATTTTACAGAGGTCAACCATGGTGCAAGCCCATTCCTTTCGCTCAGTGAGGGCGCCATCTGGTGGGTGAAACAGGCAAAGGAAACAGCACATGTCATTAAAGAAAAATGCAAAGTTAAGAGCAGCAGGAAATGTTTTTCGTGAGCGTGAAAAGGAGAACCCATCTCACTCTAGAGCTGCATATCCGATATGCTGCCATTAACCCCATGTGGCTATTTAAATTCGAATTAATTACAGTTAAATAAAATTAAAAATCCAGTTCCTTAATTATGATAGCCGCATTTCAAATTTGGGACAATGCAGATATAGACTATGAATGTGTCATTATTGCATAAAGTTGTATTGGACAGAGCTTCAATTCTACAGAACTCAGAGAAGCTTTTTGTCGCCTGTGTCGATTCTTTAAAAATGTACAGAGTTTAGACAGAAAAGAAAAATGTGATGAATATTGTTCCAGGAACAGAGAAAGAACATGACAAAGAATAAGAAGAAACCAATCTGCAAATTCAGACAGGAGCAGATCATTCAGGCCTATATGCTTTGTAAATGAGCTTAGACTTTATCCCACATGTAAGAAGGCCCCAAATTAACTCTCAATTCAACTAAGAATGCAGAGAAAACATAGGATTCTTTTAACTCTGACTTATAGAACGTCGCAATAGCAGGGGAAAAGGGTGTGAGGATAGCATCTGGATCCCTGTGCTGCTCCTGGGTTCTTTCTCCCTGGCCTCTGTGGTGATGGAGTCCCTTGTCCCTCTAGTCACCTCTTGCCCCACTGATAGTGGCATCTAGAACCACACATACCAGCTATGATGAGCCAATTGTGTGCATCTTTTCTCAGCTCTGTGTTCAGTAGCATCACGTTGATAAGCTTGAAATCAGCCATAGAAGTATTGACACCACAGATATTAGCAAACACTGAGAATCTTATGAACTGGGCTAGTTTGTTGTTTTGGGTTTTTTTCCTGGAGAGCTAATTCACCAGCACATCATCCATTCCCACAAGTGGAGCAGCTTCTAGGCTGGCCTCACAGCACATCGGGGCCTGTTGGGGCCCCCTGGCTGCTCCAGCCTCCCCTTGACCTTTACTGACATCTGCAGATTCCTGAGTCTCTGCCACATCTTCCAAATCATTCTTGGCCTGGGACTCAGTGTCCCTTTGTCTTTTGCTGTGGTGGGCCCCAGGGCCACTCTCCTGGCTCTCAACTCAGCAATATAAAGGTGGGGTTCCACAGGGAAATAGAGGTCATTTACACCAGGTCCTCAGCTTCAGGGACATAGGTTTTGGTCAAAACTGGCCTGGTTTTCCTTTGGATGGTAGTTTTGTGATGGTAATTCACTACATAATGATGTAAAACACTTCCTTGTAGCCTAAAATGTGTTACAGTCTCCTTTTTTGATTGGC
>NW_007727267.1:88359-90664 GCF_000696425.1 Galeopterus variegatus
ATATAAATCCTGCCAGCATCTACTCCCTTGAGCCAGCTTTGAGACAGCACATTTCCCATGGCCATGTTTCCAGTGGACACCACATAGTCAGTTATGTGACCTAGGGGTCTGCAAGGTAAACTTCTGTCTGACATCAGTCCATTGCCCTGGGTCCCTGGGGAGGCCATGGTTAAACTATGGGGAGAGGGATCACAGCAGAGGACCAAGCTAACTCTGAAGCAAAAGGCTGCATTGGTTTATGTCTTTCTCTGGTAATATCTAACCTAACATCTATGGGAAGAGAGAAGACAGATTGATTCAGGGTTTGAATTCTACGGGTGAGTGTGATAGAAGAGTAAGAGTGTGAAGGAATTGGTAGAGTACCTTAGGTGAATCACCATGAAATGGCCAGACAGGAAGTGAAGAAAGCCTAGAAGGCAGAAAAGACTGGAAGAGCACTGAGTGATCAAGCATCAGAGAAAGTGGAGAAGGCGGTCAAGAAGAGGGAGAGGTGGAAGAGAGGCCATGGGAAAGATAGGATGATGGATGGTTGGGATGAAAGAATAGAAAATTAAGGTGAAATTTTTGGTAGTTGTTTCTAGTGATAACGCAATTGAAGATACGGTCCAGGAAGCAGGTGTCTATAAAAGTCTTAGAAGTGAAAGTCAGAGGAAGTTCAGGAATTGCAAGGCCAAGTTCTGGGGTAGGAAGTCTATAAGACATCAAAATATCCCAGATCATGGAAGGCTTCTTTAGCAGGAATAGTAACTGTGATCTCAGGGTAATCACAGAATGATGGGGAGGAGCTCCAGCCTACCAGTGAGTGACCCTGAGAAGAAGGTGGGGACATCTGCCTGAACACTGGCCTCAAAGGAGCCTGTTCTTTTACATGAGAATGGAGGGTCCAGGGAAAGGCGGAGGGGGAGAGGCGGGGCCAGGAGGAAGCCAGCACCTCCTCCTTCCCCTCCTCCACCAACAGCCCTTGGGTGGGGAGAATAAAGGATTCCTTGGGGAATGAGCCAGATTTTAGTTAAGGCCAGGAGGGGGAGACAGGAATCTGAAAATACACAAGATGTGGAGGTATTTGCTAGCAATGGAATAAATGTTGCAGACTGTGCAGTGGGGTGGAGGGCAAAGTGGGAGGACTCAAGGCTGAGAAGGTGCAAGCAGCAAGACAGGAAAGGTGCAAAAAGGACGAGGGAGAAGAAAGGAGGGTGAGGGGAGAAGGTGCCTCTAGTTTTCTTGGTGATAAATGATCATAGAAANTATTGTGCAATGAGGACAGTCATTTCCAATCAGCCCATTGCTCCCAGACCCAGCCTGTCAAGTTCCTGACTAGGCGGGTTCATGAGCATTGATCGTGGCCTGGAAGCAGATTGAATGCAGAATTTTATATATAGACATGTTCTGGGACTATTCAAAATATGGGGAGAAATTTTGATATGTGTGTATAGAGACCCAAATTTCTCTTTTTTGCCTCAGGCTCTGATATGGCTCAGCAGGGCACCCATGGCTGACCTCAGATGTCCTAACTTTAGCCCATCGTTCTGTACAGGTAATGATTGAGGGTCCAGGCAGAACTGGTCTGGTCTCAGAGGGCTGGGGAGGGTTTCCTGAGACTGTGAGACCTCTGTGCTTTGAGCTGTGAGACCCCTGTGCTTTGGACAAGGCTGAGCCACAAGGTCCAGAGCAATGGAGGAGCCATGGTTAGTATTAAGGGTCCCACACATTTTTGGAGCAGATGTGAGGTATCTACAGATCCTGGTGAGGGGATCCTGAGCAACTTCCCTGGAGGGCAAGGCACTGAGAAGCACAGGAAATACCCAAATCCAGACAGACCAATATATCAGGAGCAAAAAACAGCCACAAAGAAGGTGGGTAACTAACAAGAAGGGAACCCAACACTAAAAATCTGGGTCCCAAGAAACCATGTTAGATTGGCTTACCTAAGGACAGAAGCCTGCTGTCACACACTGGGCCACCAGGGTGAGGGAATAGTCAAGAGCAAGGTGACTTGATGTGGACCCCCTTGCCCATGCTTTTCAAAGTGAGGGTCAGGCTCAGAGCAGAAAGAGAGGCCAGGACACTGTGCATGAAGTGCAAGGCTGTGAGAGGCTTATGGCAGGAAGAGAAGATTTGGGCCACACCTGTCCTCAGGAAGGTAGACTGCCAAATGTTTTGTAACCGTTGTTTCAAGTCAGATTAGAATTTCTGAATCCAAGTGTTGGTGTCTCATTTTCACAAAGCAGCTCTGTAGTTATGGAATGTATAGTATGCATAAAGCAAATGTACTTCACAGGGCCTGGTTTTCCAAAGCCTTGCAGTT
>NW_007727267.1:91720-93676 GCF_000696425.1 Galeopterus variegatus
TGCAGGAAGAGAATCCCAATTCGTGGTTAATTTCCCAAATGGAAGGAATGCCTCTCTCTTGGAGGTTCTGGAAGATTAACCCCTTCAGGGTTTCTCACTGCTCAGAAGAGATAGGTTTTGAGTAATCCTTTGTGGCTCTGTCACCCAAGGAAAGAGGGGTGACAAATCCATGGGGGCCAAAGCAACTGTGGAAGGCCATGACCATGAGTCAGGAACCTCGCTACTTTCTTGAAGTATGACCTTGAGCAAGTGGTTGTGTTTCAATTGCCTCTCCTATAAAATGCAGCTGATAATATCATTTGGCCATGCACTAAATAGGTATCAGGATTCAAGGACATAATGTAAGTGAAAGAACTTGGAAAAAAGCAATCTGCTCTTAAAATATATAATGTCATTATTTTTTTGTAAAGCATATTTACATTTGTCTCTGGGTAATTTAGCTCTCAAATTCTCTTATTCCTTCATCCAAGAAATAGTTAAGATTTCACCATCTGCAAAAAGCTCTACACCAGGTGCTATAATATTTGTTGGCTGATCTTTTGGTTGCTAGAAGTAAAAAATGAGAATCTTTGCAGCTCTTGGCCTTTTGTAAAAACTTCTTCCTAGTTTCCTTCTTTTATTTCCTCAGTAGCTCTAGTATGATCATATCTGGGTGTACACAATTATGTTTTTAAAAGATGGTAACAGAACAATGATTTAAGAATGTATACCATAAGCTATGTTTAATTAAACAAATATTTATGAAAACCGACTCCTCTTTGCTGAAGAGATCAACAGGTAACTTACTAAACTATCATCCAGATAGTTTACTAAACTAAAATCTGGATGTCTGAAACAATAGAAATAATACCACCCAAGAGCTCTAAGCAGAATAGAAGAGAATGCCTCATGGCATGAATTCAGTTTTAACTGATGATTCATTTTCAACTGATAAATTGCCTGTTCTGCTTATGGTGTTATTTTAAACCTCAAGAAAGAAGAGCATATTCCTGTGTTTCTTTTCCAGTGTCCTTTCACACCTCACATTTACCTGAATCACAATAAAAAAAATTAATTTTCATTTTAGAAGTGCCTATTATTTTAACATATTAACATCCATTGACTGACAAGATGCAAGAAACTTACTGTCCAATTGATAAAATTCCAACCAAAGGATTATAATTAGAAATATAGTTGCCTTTTAGGCACCAAATAAAATGTATACCCAGAAGCTGCTAATGTGTGAAGATGGAAATTTCAGCATTTATTTAAAGAAAGCAAAGTTCTCTTAGGGGCAAAAATCTTTAATATTGAATAGATTATAACTGAGCGTGTTCTCATGTTTCAACTGCAGACATTTCAGCAGGCTTAGGGAGAAACATTGCTGGATATGCTGCTGATGGATACCTGTCTTCCTTACCAGGAGTTTAGCTACTTTCTGGTGATGGTAGAACAGGCGTTCAAATTATAAGCCTGAACTATTTTTATGAACTAGCTATTACAACAGAGTTATGAAGGGTTGGTTACTGACAAATCAACAGAGGTTTATTAAAGAAAGGCAAGATTTCTGAAAAGGATGGTTGTCGATTAGACCCCACAATGATTGCTAAAAAGAGCCGAGCTTGTTTCATTCAATAAAAGCTAATCACTAAGGTTTCTGGATTTAGCTCCTTCTTGAGGAAATATCCACATAAGAAAGTGAGTGGGGAACCCACCAACTGAGAGATGGGCAGGGCTCATGGGCTCCTGTTCTTTTTGCAAACCCCCAACAAGCAACAATAAGGTTGTGTTTCACACTATTTCAGATCTCATGCCTTTAATTTAAACATCAGCTCCTAGGACAGGAATTATGGTTGTGCTTGATAAATTCTGATGAATGGATGAAGACTTCATGTCATTATTTTGTTTTGATGCAATGAAAATTTCAGAAAAGAGATTCTGAAAGGTGAAACCGTCAGCCCAGCCCCCTCTGACTCC
>NW_007727267.1:93816-95659 GCF_000696425.1 Galeopterus variegatus
ACTTTCTGGTGATGGTAGAACAGGCGTTCAAATTATAAGCCTGAACTATTTTTATGAACTACCTATTGCAACAGAGTTATGAAGGGTTGGTTACTGACAAATCAACAGAGGTTTATTAAAGAAAGGCAAGATTTCTGAAAAGGATGGTTGTCAATTAGACCCCACAATGATTGCTAAAAAGAGCCGAGCTTGTTTCATTCAATAAAAGCTAATCACTAAGGTTTCTGGATTTAGCTCCTTCTTGAGGAAATATCCACATAAGAAAGTGAGTGGGGAACCCACCAACTGAGAGATGGGCAGGGCTCATGGGCTCCTGTTCTTTTTGCAAAACCCCAACAAGCAACAATAAGGTTGTGTTTCACAGTATTTCAGATCTCATGCCTTTAATTTAAACATCAGCTCCTAGGATAGGAATTATGGTTGTGCTTGATAAATTCTGATGAATGGATGAAGACTTCATGTCATTATTTTGTTTTGATGCAGTGAAAATTTCAGAAAAGAGATTCTGAAAGGTGAAACCGTCAGCCCAGCCCCCTCTGACTCCTCCATAGACCTCTCATTTCAGTCCAGCGAACACCTGCACATCCTTCACATCACAGTTCACTCGTCACTTCCTCTCAGAAGTCTTCCATCAACCCCTTTCCTCAACATTGGGTGAGGTGACCCTTGTATGTGGGTGCATAGAAGCTTGTGATGATGATGATGACAATGACAACAATGATGTTGAACAGTGGGTACCATTTATTGAGCACTTACTACACCCCAAGCACATGCTAAGTGCTTTGCAAGCTTTATTTCATTTATTCAGCACAGCAACCAGTTATAAGTACTATGATTATCTATATTGTACAGATGAGGACAAGACACATAGGGATAGTAAGTAACTTGTCAAGATCATATGAGGAGTCCTTCCCAAGCTGATGATGATGCATTATGGCTGCCTGTTTTTCCGCCTCCCCCCTGGATTGTAAGCCTCTGGAAGCCATAACTGTACTTTATTTGCTGTTGTCTCCCTGAGGTTTGACCCTTACTTGACACACAGTAGACACTCAGATGATCGAATCCATCCTTCCCATTGCCCACGTCAAAAACTTTGGAATCAACCTTTATTCCTTTCTTTCTTTCACACCCTGCATCCCATCCATTAGCGAATCCTATCAACCCTACCTTTAAAATATGTGCAGAAAATGAACATTTCTTGCCACTTCCACCATCAACATCCTTGTCTGAGCCACTGTCACCACTCCTGAATTACTGCAACAGCCTTCTACTCTTCTCTGCATTTTTGAACCTTGTCCCCCACTTACACTGTAAAAACTGAAGGCAAGTATTGTCATTCACTGCTCAAAACCCTCTAATAGTTTCCCATCTCACTCAAAGGAAAAGCCTAGTGTCCTAAAAGACCCTCTTGGAGGTGACCCTGTAACCAGTCTGTCATCTTCTGCCCATCCTCACCTCACTCCTCTGCTCCAGCCACACTGGTCTCCTTGGTGTTTCATGAACTTCATGAACAAGCCGTGTGTGCTCCTGCCTCGGGGCCTTTGCACTGCTCCCTTTGTCTGGCATATCTGGCCTCAGATATCTGCACTGCTCATCCTCTCAACTCATTCAAGTCTTTATTCAAATGTCACCTTCTCTGCAAGGTCCTCCCTAGTCACCTAATAATTATTTCAACCTATCTGCCCCACACAGCACTACCTGCCTCCCTTCCCATTTAGTCCCAATCACCATATGCTACATAACATACTCTTTTATTTGGCTTATTGTCTATTCCTTCCCTCTTTCCCTCTAGAATATAAGCTCCATGAAGACAAAAACTTGTTTTTTTTTTAACTAAAGTATC
>NW_007727267.1:96591-97299 GCF_000696425.1 Galeopterus variegatus
TTCCCTCTAGAATATAAGCTCCATGAAGACAAAAACTTGTTTTTTTTTTAACTAAAGTATCCCTGACATGTAAGTAGGCACTCAGTAAACATTTATTAAATAACTAAACAAATGATTGAATTAACTAATTAATTAATTAAGTGGATATTTTCTCAATTCTACCAAATTCCTGATAACACGTGATAGGTGATTCTCATTTGCCAGCTAATGGGGTCCATCTTGAGTGAGGCCTAGGGGAGCAGGCTGCCTACTGATCTATGGCTCCTAGCCTGATACTGGGTGCCTCTTTTCTGACACCCACATTCACAGGAGGCTTCCAGAGAGAGGGCTCCAGCTTGTGCAAAGTGCTCCCACATCCTGGGCCTCCAGAGAGAAGTTCTGCATGCTGAAGTCTTTCCAGGAATGTTATTGATGTGCTGAAGGACGTGCTAGGTGCTGCTTGCCTCCTGGGCATCCTACAGCACTTGCAAAAATCTTGTTCAGCAAAGGTCCCTGAGGAGAAGCTAGCAGGAAATCATAGTCCTCACTTATTAATAGAAATCTTGATAGGTCTAGAGTCATACAATTGTAATATGTTAAAAAGTGGCAGGACCTATAAGATCAGGGATTCTTAACCTCTTATGTGTCCTGGATCCCTTTAGAAGTCTGATGAAGCAACTAAACCCCTTCTCACACTAATGCTTTTAAATACATAAAAATAAATTGAAT
>NW_007727267.1:97560-102014 GCF_000696425.1 Galeopterus variegatus
GCATCTCCAAATACTATCACATTGGTCGTCAAGGGTTCAGCCAGAATATGAATTTGGAAGGACAAGAACATTCCATCCATAACAAAACCTATTATGTCAAAATGTAGCTTCAAAATACTCTTTTAATCTGTGCTATAGTAATATGTATTAAATAAGATCTAGCCATGGGTTGAATACTGCCATTATTTCAAGGCAGAGAGGCAAGTAAATGATATTTTGAAATACCTGCAACTACCATAATGTGAAACGAAAGTATCTGTGATTTCTATTAATGAGAAAGTCTCAGGTATGGCTAATACAACTGTGGTTTCTTGCTTGTATCGGTAATTGAAGGAAATACTGAATGTCAGTCAGAGGGTAGTGAAAATAAGGATGCGATTATAAACCCCACTGTAGACCATCTTGTCCCTCCTCTTCCTTTTAGAATGAAGAGTCTAAGGTGTGGGTGCCAGAGGTAACACCCAGGCCCCTGACTCCCAGACAGGGCACAGAATATCAGAAGAAACTCAATGGACAGAATAGGACCTTGAAGACTCAAAAAAGTCATTTTGCATATGACTGGGAATGAGTCAAGTAAATGGGAATTTAGCTACTTCTATATTCCTTTAAGGACCCCATTCCCTGTCACTCTGCATATTGATTCCACTGTTGAGACCTAAGACACATTTTTGATCACTGTATTTGTGTGTCTTCATCTGTATAACGAGACCAACAACTGTACATACCACACTGGGTTGTTGGGAGCAGTGTGTAAAGTTACATTTTGAAAGCTCTTATTGCAGCACCTGGCATGCTGTGTAACATCGATGAAGAATACTTATTAAATTTCCATGTGCTGTCTTACCCCTGACCTCCTCCTAAGGCCAGCAGGTAACCTGTCAATGAGCTGTGTGAGAATGAACTGTCTGAGATCCTGTTAAAGACAACTGCGTCAATTTAGAGATCAGATTTTATTCCTTTCGGGTCCTAGTTTAACTTCTAGACTGCCGTTGCCCGGCCTGCACTGCCTCACTCCCTCTGCAAAGAATGAGCTGCCACAAACTCTTGAAAGAATGCCTTTGGGTCTCTCACAGCTCTTTATGTCTGGAAGACAAAAAAACCTCCTGCATGGGGTGAGGGTGAGAAAGGAAGACCCCCCACCCCCATCTCCTCCAAGGCATACAAACTTGACAAATGTTTTCTAACTTTCCTATTCTGCAGGCCTATGCATAAGTGTCAGATGANATGACTGGGAATGAGTCAAGTAAATGGGAATTTAGCTACTTCTATATTCCTTTAAGGACCCTGTTCACTGTCACTCTGCATATTGATTCCACTGTTGAGACCTAAGACACATTTTTGATCACTGTATTTTAGTGTCTCCATCTGTAAAACGAGACCAACAACTGTACATACCACACTGGGTTGTTGGGAGCAGTGTGTAAAGTTACATTTTGAAAGCTCTTATCGCAGCACCTGGCATGCTGTGTAACATCGATGAAGAATACTTATTAAATTTCCATGTGCTGTCTTACCCCTGACCTCCTCCTAAGGCCAGCAGGTAACCTGTCAATGAGCTGTGTGAGAATGAACTGTCTGAGATCCTGTTAAAGACAACTGCGTCAATTTAGAGATCAGATTTTATTCCTTTCGGGTCCTAGTTTAACTTCTAGACTGCCGTTGCCCGGCCTGCAATGCCTCACTCCCTCTGCAAAGAATGAGCTGCCACAAACTCTTGAAAGAATGCCTTTGGGTCTCTCACAGCTCTTTATGTCTGGAAGACAAAAAACCTCCTGCATGGGGTGAGGGTGAGAAAGGAAGACCCCCCACCCCCATCTCCTCCAAGGCATGTCCTGAACTGTTCTTGAATGATCTCAAAATATTGCTACTACGATTTAGAGTTGGTGCCACTAGGTGGCAATAGGGAGTCTCTGCCATGTGAGTCCAACTTCGGTTAACTTGCCAGCCTTCAGAGCCCGATGCTGCAGGAATGTTCATTGAGAATCTTTCTCAAAGTGATCTCACAATGTTACAAAAGAAAAAAAGAAAAAGTTTTTACTTAGAAATTCCACTTTTAGAAATAAATTATAAAAAATAATAGACTAAATGAGCAAAGATGTATGTAGTGTGGTAGTCTGGATTCTCCAGAGAAACAAAACCGATAGCATAAATGGCTAGAAAAAAATTTATTTTAAGGTATTGGCTTATGTGACTATGGAGGCTAAGAAGTCCCATGATCTGCTGTCAGCAAATTGGAGACCCCAGGAGAGGTCATGGTATGGTTCCAGCCCAAGTTCAAAGTCCTGAGAACCAGGACTGATGGTACAAGGTCCAGTCTGAGTCTGAGTCCAAATGCAGAAGAAAACCAATGTCCCAATCCAAAGACAGGCAGAGAGAGAAAATTCTCCCTTGCTCAGCTTTTTCATTCTGTGCAGGCTTCCAACAGATTAGATGAGTCCCACCTACACTGGGGAGGACAATCTGCTTTATTCAGTCTATCAATTAAAATATTAATCTCATCCAGAAACACTCTCAGCAACATTCCCAGAATAAGGTTTAACCAAATATCTGGGCACCTCACAGCCCGGTCAAGATGACACATTAAAATTAACATGTGGGGTCCAGTTCAAAATGAGAATGTGAGGTCCTTTGCTCAAAAATTATTAAAAATTCCAAGATGGCGAAAGCAAGGTGTTAAACCAAGCTTGGCACCCAGTGCGAGGGTCACATATCCATGCAGCTGGCATTGCCCCTCCCTGTCCCTGCTGGTGCCTCATTTCCCACCCATCTGCCTCTGTTTCTGAGACGACCTTACCCCCAACTCTGCCCCATGCAGCATTAGGATCACAGACTCCTAGGTGGTCCATGCTGCAAAGGACCCAAGAACAGCCCCTTTGTTTTACATACCAGGAAACCAAGGGATGGGTTGACAACCACAAGAACATACAGGGGTCAGCGAGGGTTTTCTGACTACCAGCCTAAGGTTCTTCTCACTAAATCACCTCCCTTCCTACTTCACTAACAGCAAACTTTCTAATGAAACTCATTTGGGGGATCCTTTTGTCTTTTACTCCACCTGACTACAGAAAGGAGTAAAAGAGAAGAAAGAGGAGGAACAGCAGAGATAAGAATAGCCTGAAAGGATCAGCAAATTAAAATACTGGAATCATTTTCTCTTAAAGTAGAATCAAGAGTTGCATAGCCTAGGAGACATAACCTTGCAAAACTGGAGAAAAAAATAGTGTAAAGACAAAAAAACACATTCAGCTTTTGCAAAATTTTGCTCAGTCATGGTTATAGGGAATCTTTTTTAAAATTTCTATTTGTTCAGTCATTGACTCAACCAGAATTTGCCAGGCACTGTTGTAGATATTAATAATACAACAGTAAATAAGGCAAAGTTCCTAATCTTAAGGGCCCTTTAGGGAAGTCAGACCAGTAAAATGTAATAACAAAAACAAAAAAAGTAAAAAAAAAAAAAAAAGCAGGCTATTAAATTGTGTATACCTATACCACCAGTTTTGTCTTTAAAACTATTAAAGTAAAATGTATCTCAAAATAGTGTCTCTGGCTAATGAAATTACAGGACGTTTTATTTTTCTTATACATTAATTTTCATTCTGTATTACATTTGTAATATGTATTACATTTATAATAAAACAAAAACATTTTAATGTTTGTCTTTTGAGAACATGATAGCATTTCTAAAAGAATTTCCCCCAGGGAAATAACATGAAACATGAATACATTTGATAATTACAGTAATATTTATAATAGCAAAATATCGAGAACACTGCTCAAGGCAATTCCCTGAACTGTTCTTGAATGATCTCAAAATATTGCTACTACGATTTAGAGTTGGTGCCACTAGGTGGCAATAGGGAGTCTCTGCCATGTGAGTCCAACTTCGGTTAACTTGCCAGCCTTCAGAGCCCGATGCTGCAGGAATGTTCATTGAGAATCTTTCTCAAAGTGATCTCACAATGTTACAAAAGAAAAAAAGAAAAAGTTTTTACTTAGAAATTCCACTTTTAGAAATAAATTATAAAAAATAATAGACTAAATGAGCAAAGATGTATGTAGTGTGGTAGTCTGGATTCTCCAGAGAAACAAAACCGATAGCATAAATGGCCAGAAAAAAATTTATTTTAAGGTATTGGCTTATGTGACTATGGAGGCTAAGAAGTCCCATGATCTGCTGTCAGCAAATTGGAGACCCCAGGAGAGGTCATGGTATGGTTCCAGCCCAAGTTCAAAGTCCTGAGAACCAGGACTGATGGTACAAGGTCCAGTCTGAGTCTGAGTCCAAATGCAGAAGAAAACCAATGTCCCAATCCAAAGACAGGCAGAGAGAGAAAATTCTCCCTTGCTCAGCCTTTTCATTCTATTCAGGCTTCCAACAGATTAGATGAGGCCCACCTACACTGGGGAGGACAATCTGCTTTATTCAGTCTATCAATTAAAATATTAATCTC
>NW_007727267.1:102754-104478 GCF_000696425.1 Galeopterus variegatus
CCCACCTACACTGGGGAGGACAATCTGCTTTATTCAGTCTATCAATTAAAATATTAATCTCATCCAGAAACACTCTCAGCAACATTCCCAGAATAAGGTTTAACCAAATATCTGGGCACCTCACAGCCCGGTCAAGATGACACATTAAAATTAACATTCACAGTATACGATAGCAAAAATGTAACACAACTTAAATGCCCTTCAGTGAAGGATTGAATACATACGTTATATCATTAATGAAGAAGATCTATATTGACATGGAAGGATATCCATTATATGCTATTTCTAAGTGAAAAGAAAGCAAATTACAGAACACTAATATGGAAGCTAATGTATTATAATGGTTAAAAGCACAGCATCTGGAGTCAAATGGTCTGGGTTCAAATCCCTACTATTAGCTGTGTGACCTTAGGCAAGTTTGTTAACCTTTCTGGGCTTTATCTATGAAATGGGAATGATATTGCTACCTCACTGGGTTGTTGTGAAGATTAAATGGGATATTACAGGGAAAGCCCCAAGAAGTGTCTGACATATAATAAGCTCTCAGCAGCTGTTAGCTACCATAATTATGTATAGTGTGGTCACATGGCCTTTTACAATATCTAATATATCCATATGTGGACACATGCATTTTCTAAAAGGATACATTTCAAAATGTTAAAGTGAAAAACAAAACAAAACAAAAAAAGAAAGAAACAAAACCCAAAAAAAATGTTACAATGTTCATAACCTGGTGGTGAGGTTGCAGATAATATTTTAATTAAAGCTGTTAATAACTCAGGGGGAAATTCTGATGGTGGCTCTCTATGCTTAAATACACAGAGATTTGTAACTATGACTTGCATACCATATTTCTAACAAAAAAATTTTTTATTCAGAACAATTTTATTTAATAACAAAAATAATTGTTTCAAAATAAAGTCTACTGTGTATCTCTCTCATGATTCTTCTTCTTTTTTAAAAAATTTGATTCCATCTCTAATCTCACCAGACCTTGTTTCAATTGTTTCTTTATACCTCACCCAAAATTGGGGTGGGGAACCTCGTCCCCAGCCCAGGACCTCTCCAATGGCCACAGCCAGCGAGTCCCCACTGCACTGTTGCCCTTTCCAGGCCTCTGGCAACTACAGTAGGATCTTCTCTTTCTACTCCCACTTCCTTTCTTTCTACCACAGGGACCCCAAACCACTCCCTGTTTGAGAAAAACAAATTCCCTTGAATAGGTTCCCTCCCAACAGTCAGACCATTTCTGGTCCCTTTACCACCATTTCCCTTTTTGCTCCCTTTAGATAAAAGACCAGCCCCTCTCCTCCGCTGCCCACTCCACCCACCCTTCCAAACCCCCTTCCTTTTTCATTGTGTACAGCTTCCCAGTGATGAAACACCCCTCAGCTGCTTCCCTTTGCGACCTTGCCACTTCCTTCAAAACTCAAGATTAAAGTTTCAAAATCCTGACATACACCAGAACGTTTTCTTTGGAGAATTAACAGCAAATTAAACTGATTTTATTACTGCAATTCATAGCATTGGTTTTAATTGTACCCCCACTCCATTGCTAACATAAACTTGACACTGGTTATTGAGTTATCTCAACCAACTTTCTTACCTAGGGCCTACTTCTCAATGCTAAGAACAAATAAATGGCCTCCAAATAGTATCCTCTACATGTGAAACTTTGGAAGTAGAACTCAGAGAAGTCTCAGTAGAGAGAAATCAAAACTGAC
>NW_007727267.1:105161-112914 GCF_000696425.1 Galeopterus variegatus
ACATGTGAAACTTTGGAAGTAGAACTCAGAGAAGTCTCAGTAGAGAGAAATCAAAACTGACATTGGCCCCCTCTGCTGATTTTAAAAGGCCCAAGCTTTGCTGACATGAGAATTCACCACAGCAGATACTGACTCTGGTATAATGCAATTTTTTTTGCATTGGATTAATGATAAAAGGAATTGAAAGCAATTGCTACTACAATTTTATATTTCTTTAACTGAAGCAAGAAGTAGCTACTAAATTTAATTAGTATAAATGTATATTGTAAGTAAGATAATGGTATGATTTTGTAAGGATAAAATACAGTAAATGAAAATGACTTCTGATTTTACTCTAATCAGGCTTAGAAATTTAGATTCGTTTAAAAATGATTTTTTAAATTGGTTTTATATTGTTTTATGTTTAAAGCACAGAATTCTCTAAAAGATTGAGGTTGTTTTCTCTTTAATGGAAAACAAAGCTCACTTCAAGGATTTATTCATTCATCAAACATTAGCTTAGAACTGATAACCTTCATAGTGTTGGGAGCATGGCAGGGGAGGCGTAGACTATAAAAAGCAGAAGACAGTTTCCACTTTTAAGGAATTTATAATCTATTTAGAGAGCAAAATATACACATAAAATCACACAGAAAACTTGGAAGGCAACATAATAAACAAGCTGGCTGGTTAGCTTAGTTGGTTAGAGTACATCCTTGTCACAACAGAATAAACAAGTGTAACAATGTTTGGGAATTATTTGTTTTTCAAGATCTTTAAACATGAGTTGCCAGAGAAAATACAGGACCCTGGGTTAAATCTGAGTTTCATAAACAAGAAGTAATTTTTAGGATAAGTATGTCCTATGCTTTAAAAAAAAAAAAAGTATTTTTATCTGAAAATCAAGTTTAACTGAGCATCCTGTATTATTATATGCTAAATTTGGCAACCCTAAACTTGAGGCATGTGAGATACAAAAAGGACTAATAACAGAGTGGAGTTGGTCAGATACGCTTCCTGGAGAATGTGAATTTTAAGCCAGCTGCTGATGAAATCAGTGGATGGAAACAGAAGACATTCCACATGTGGGAAGTACATGCTCATAGCACTGAAATCAAGATAAGCAAGTAATTCCTGGCCTGGACAGGAATCAGATTAGCTTAGCTGGAGAAGAACTTTCAAGATGGACAGAGAACTGAAAACCACCTATGTGAGTGATCACCCTTAACTAGATTTCTTTCTATGGAATTTGTTTAAAGGATAATATTCCTACTTCCCAATCAATGGTATCTTATTTTTGACTATTTCCTTTATGTAAGCCAAGACCACAGATTTCAATGGTTTGGACACACAGGATTTAAACTGTAGAGATGTTTATCTCTACAGATTACGTACATGGGCATTACAATTTGCATGTTGCAGGTATATATCTTAAAGATCAAAAATATCGTTGATATACACGTATATTTATATCTATATAAATGATATTTTATATATATCCCAGTGGCTTACAACAGTAGGGTCCTGATACCCAGTGAGTCATTGCTAGGTGGGGGTCAGCTGGGTTGGAGGGAGGTGGGGTGAGACCTAAAGTCTCTGTACAGTGAAAGAGCATGCCTGAGAGTGGGGAGCTTGGAGCCTGCAGAGTGTTTCTGTTGATATAGAGAAAGGTGTTGGGGAGAAGTGAAACAAAAACAGGAATAATGAAATGAAAACCCCTGTCCTTCTGCTTTCAAATCTCTATTTCTTGTATTTAGCAACCCTGTTTCTAGATACCTATTACAAACATATACTGACAAAACTACAATTAGACATATGCACAAAGCTATTCCTTGTAGCACTATTTGCAAAAATATAAAAATTGGGAATAACCTAAATGCCCATGAATAACGGACTGGTTGAGTTACCCATGGGAATCCACCCAATGGAGGACTCCAGCGCTGTAAATGGGAGAGAATATTAAGTGAGGAAAGCAAGATCTAGGAAAGTGACTATGTTATGCTATGACATATAAGAACTGAGTATATAAATATATTTGCTAATATTGAATAAATATATATTGTATTTTTTAAACAGCAAAAAGATAACTATAAGATAAAAATAACGATGCCTGTCTGTGGGGGAGGGAGGAAATAGGGTAGAAAAGAAAGGGACAGATACTTTAAATGTGGCTTTTGGGGTAGATTTAACTTTGTGATCATGTAAACATTTAAATAATTTATAATTAAATTATGAAAAAGCAATTCTGAAGATCAAAAAATAAAAGGAAACAAGTGAAAACAAGTATGTATCCAGTTGGTGGCATAACCACCAAAGAGGAACCATTCTGAGTGACTTAAAATAAACAGTAATTTTGAAAAAAAAAAAGCCAGTAATTTGACTGGCATTCCTAGTGGGATATACCCTGTTGGGAAAACAGAATAGTTTGAAACCACCAAAGAGGAACCATTCTGAGTGACTTAAAATAAACAGTAATTTTGAAAAAAAAAAAAAAGCCAGTAATTTGACTGGCATTCCTAGTGGGATATACCCTGTTGGGAAAACAGAATAGTTTGATCAAGGCCCTCACGTTGGGTCCAGTTGGGTGTGGTTTTAGCACATCCTTTGTAAGCAAATTGTGTGTGCGTGTGTGGAGTTAGTGCACATGAGCGCCAATGTATCTTTTTAGTTTCGTTGCTGTTCTTGTGTTCTTCAGAGAGAGAAAGAGAGGGAGAGGGAGAGAGGGAGAGGAAGAGAGGTGGAGAGGAGTTTTAGTGAAGCAGGTGGGCAGGCATCTGCCTTGGGCATCCGCCCGGCACAGCCATGCTTTCCAACCTACGGCTTCCAGGAACCTTTTGGCCTGTACGTAGCTCATAGACTGGCGTGTAAGGGGTCTGGGGACCCAGCCTGGCATATGAAGTGTTTGTGACCCAGTCTGTGAATGGGCTTAAGGGGTCTGGGAGCTCCAGACCCAGCCTTGGCTCAACAATCAGCCCAGTCGGTGCAGGATTACCAGCAGGTAAAAGAGTACCATAACTGGCATGGTTGAGTAGCTTTACAATTGGCATCACGAGCAGGACTAAGAGCTAGACGATAGGCGCTGTGAGCAGGATTCCAGACAGTAGCAGTAGCCACACATACCCTAAGGATGAAAAGGACTGCAAAATAATAAAAAATAAAAAAAGGAATAATGAAATCCTTAAACTTTTGGAGTTTGTAATATTGGTGTCTGATATCGTCATGTGTATAACTGGAGACAACGGAAATGAGTAATTATGAGGTGTTCAAATTCTCTCATACCCAGGGTCAATGAGAACGGAGATTCTTGGCATGTGAGGAAGAAAATAAATAATTTAGATAGAAGAGTTAAGGTAAAAATCCTATAGTCATGAATTTGAATATTAAGTATCAGTATGAACAAATGGTTCATTTTATCTGTAAAAAACAAAAACAAAAACATTTCCTAGCTCCATCCAATGAAAAGTCTTAGAAACAATAACAAAAAAGTAGCAATGAGCGCCCTAGTGCTCCAGTTATGACCGTGAAATATCATTTCCACTAAAAGAAACAAGGACTCCTTAGAAAGAGACTAATTCTAGGGGCAGGAGAAATAAAAGATGAGCTTGCAACATCTTGTCATATCCGTCAACAAAGAGGTGATCAAAGACTACAGAATCATGTCAAAAAGGCCCAGGATCCAACTTGAAGAGGCTGCCTCTGGCAAAAAATGGGACAACTTGAGCATCAACACAAATTATAATAGCGAGAATGGGAATACTTCAAATATGTTTCCTTCATGAGATTGTAAAGGTAGTAAAGGAAAATAAAACCTAATTGGTCACTGTTGGAGGAAACTAGTGAGCCAGCTTATTATTTTGAAAACTGATAAAGGGAAAGAATCAAGCATTTATCCTGTCTTTTTCTGTACAAATTGTACCACTGTGTAACCATCGAGTATTCCAGCTAAGAAATAAAGAATGAATGACAGAATTAGAATATCACCATTTTACAAGTCCTAATGAATTAATAAATGTAGGCAATAACCATTAACAGCTGCTAGCATCACAAAGAGAGAAGACGAACACTAACCACATAACCTTTGACATGGTCTTGCTGAAAACTAAAACTTGAATCTGACAAAGCCTCAAGAACTAACTACCAGTTCACAAGAACCACAGGAGACAAAGGAACTGCTATACACTCTGCAGATACGATTAACAAAATCCAGATGACCCAGTGTCTTCAACAATTAAATTGCAAGGGAAAAGAAAACCAAAGAGAAGGTGAGGAAAACTATAGATTAAAAAAATCTTAAGAGACATAACAACAATCACAATGGATCCTGATTCAAACAAGTAAACTAATTTTTTTTAAATTATGGTCTTTATGAGGCAATTAGAAATGTGAACAGTGGGGCCGGCCCGGTGGCGCACTGGATAGTGTGCCGCTTGGGAAGCGCGGCGGCGCTCCCGCCTGAGGGTTCGGATCCCACATACAGACCGGTTCCCGCTCACTGGCTGAGCGAGGCACGGGAGCAACGCCGAGGGCTGCAATCCCGTTGCCGGTCCCCGGTCCGGTACGGGGGCAACACTGAGGGTTGCGATCCGTTGCCGGACACGGAACAAGTCAAAAGACAAAAAAAAAAAAAAAGAAATGTGAACAGTGGCTTGATGGTTGATGATATTAAGAAATTTTTTTTAGTTTTAATGTGATAACAGTATGGTGGTTATTTTAAAACATGAGGCTTTTGTTTGTCTTTCAGAAACATATGCTAAAATACTTATGGGTAAAATTATACAAAATCTGAGATTTGCTTCAAATGAATACTGGGTAAGGAGTGGGAAACAGATAAAATAAGATCGTCTATGAAAGATGATCATTGAAGCTGGAAGACCAGTACATGGGGATTCAGTGTCCTTGCCTCTCTACTATTATACACATTTGAAATTTTCCTCAATAAAAAGTTTTCTAAAAATCTCATTAGTAAACAGCCACAATTTATTGAACAACTAACATGAATTATTATTATTTTTTGACTCTGACAACAACCTTGTGGCATAGGTACTATTATCATCATCTCAATTTTATAGATAAAGAAACTGAGGTTTGAAGAGGTTAATTAACATTGAAAGTCACACAGCCAGATCAAAGACTCACATCCACCATTACTAACCACCATCCCATCAGTGGGTTTTCTGGAGACTGCATGACGGTGCTGAGCCAGGTGTTTAGGTTTGCATGAAATGGGAACAGAAGCTGTCCTTGGGGACAGCTGGCATCTGGGTTCAGTTATTTACAAACTTTTAACTCTCCAAAATTCATTAAAAAAAAATTGAGAAAACAATGGCATGTCCAAACCACACCAAGGAAAATGTATCAGTAATTCAATTCACAGTAAAAAACCTATTTAGACCAATACATTACCAAAAAAAGGACTATGAGCATTTCAAGGATGAAAAAGCAAACATAATACTTGTAGACAGGCAAAGACATATGGTCCTTAAGGGAATATGAATTTGAATGGAAAATTTGAACAATGGAGAACAGTCTGCTTCTTAGATCCCCTGATGTATGAAGTTTGGTCCATTTCCAATAGCAATCAGAAGATTCTGGCAGTGGCCCAGCTGGCCGACCTGCAAGACCATCTGGAAGAAAGGCAAGTGTCCACCATACATTGGTCAAGCTGACGCCAGCACTGATTGTTGATTTCTACAGTACCTATGGAACTACCAGATAAGGTCAAAGAGGAGTGACATCAACTCCAAATCATCTGTGACTCCGAAGGAATTAAAGTGTCTGATCAAGATACGAAAGGGGACTTTTCAGAAATATAATGAATCAAGCTTAGAATGACTTATCACCAAGTTTTTTAAAAACTGCTCTGGAGTTCATCCCTGGTACAATTAAGGCCAATATTATCTTTTCCCCTGAAAGTAACTTTTCCCCTGAATGTAACTCAGGAAAGCTATCTTTATCATTCTGTTCGTATCTAACAATACAGACATTAAGTCTCTGACTTGAATATATAGCTTTGAGGTTGAAAACTGTTATCTCCCCTTTGCATTCTGTTGTGAGAGGAAATTGCTTTTTATGCAGTAAGAAACCAGAGTAATTCTTTACTCTTTTCTAAGAAACAAAGAAAAATATTCACAAGGATTCCTCTGACACCAGAGATAAAATACTTGATCCTAAAAAAAAGTTGTTTTTAAGAAAATCTTACAAGATTCATAAGGAAAGTGTGTATGGGATAGATATGAACAATATACAACCAGAGCTATTTCACTGCAAATTTACTGACTCTAAAGCCTTACACACCGTAATAAGAAATAAAAAAATTGAAAGGAAAAGTAGAGAAAATACAACCTTGATCACTGTTTAACGCAAATACTCTTTGTAAAAAATAAAAGCCTGAGGGGAAAAAACCCACCTAGATCCTCTAATACCCAAAGGGGTTAGAAAAGAAAGAACCATGAAAACTGAGAAAGCACGTAGTAATATAAATATAGGTAAATAGGATATCTAAAATTGTTATAGATTTTCTATTTTATCAATTTTTTTCCACTGAAGAGAATGTATCAATATTTTGTATGCAATCAGATAAATAACACTGAATTGCTAAAAATAAAAGAAATATAACTGTAAATCAAGTCCACCATCACACTCTCAGATTATTGATGATGTAGGTGCTATCATTCTCACTGTCAGTTTTTAAAAGCACTTGTTTATCACTCACATAAGTCTCTTCCCTACTATAGGTCTAAGCAACACAGATTACACATGTGTTCTTCATTTAACAAACATAGCAGTCAACTTGACAAACTGTTCTGTTATGTGCTAGACTCTGTGTCAGGCACTGGGAATAGAACTATGAATAAGACAGATATAGTCCTTGCCTGCATGAAGCTTTGGGAGAAACAAATAACTAAACAGATAATTACTATAGAGTGTAATAAGATATTAGGAATTCGTGTAATTACAACTATGGTAACTAACTTCGAATGTTTGTTTTACCAGAAGACCCAATGAGATATTTACTGTTGCTAGAATATTCATGTTGTCCTGCAAATTTCCCAGTCTTCCTTGCAATTACGCAGAGTCATATGATAAGTTCTGGCCAATGACAGAAGACCCAATGAGATATTTACTGTTGCTAGAATATTCATGTTGTCCTGCAAATTTCCCAATCTTCCTTGCAATTACGCAGAGTCATATGATAAGTTCTGGCCAATGAGCTGGGAGGAGAAATGTGTCACTTCTAGGAGGAAGCATTGAAATGACAGTGCTTCCCTGCAACTCTTTCCTTCCCCAGGAAGGCCATGTGTTGAGATGAAGCCTTACAAAATGAGAGCAGCCTGGACTGCTAGGTCAGAACAAGGACAGGTATCCTGGAAAGTCGCTGACTTTCATCAAACCTCCTGTGAGCTGGAGATGAGCTTTGTTGTGCTAAGCCACTGAGTTTTAGAGGTTCATTTATTATCACAACCTAGTGTATTCGTGCTTGGCCTTACTCTCACAGGAATCACGTTCATTCTCATGACCTCTTTCCATTTTACTGATTGAGAAATGAAGACTCAGAAACATTTAGAGAGTTGCCTAAAATTTGTCAGTAGGTTATCCTGCCTACTGGGTGAGAATTGCATTCAAAAGCCAAGTATATTTCAAAAGCAGAATGAGACCCACTAATTTTAAAATCAATTTATTGGGTAACAATCAGGAGTTTTTTAAAAATAAATTTTTAGGGGCTGGCCTGTGGCTCACTCGGGAGAGTGCGGTGCTGATAACACCAAGGCCACGG
>NW_007727267.1:114140-115588 GCF_000696425.1 Galeopterus variegatus
GGAAACTTAAGTGCCTATTACTAAGCAAAAGAAGCCAATCTGAAAGGGCTACATACTGTATGATGCCAACTATACAACATTCTGGAAAAGGCATCTGAAATGAACTAATACAGGCAGTAAAATGTACTCTGTATGATATTATAATGATGGAAACATGTCATTGCATATTAGTCCAAACCCACAGAATGTAAAAAAACAAGAGTAAATTTAATGTAAACTATGAACTTTCGGTGATTATGATGTGTCAATGTAGGTTCATCAATTGTAATAAATATACAACTTTGGTGTGGGATTTTTTTTTTTTATCTTTTTCCGTGTCCGGCAACAGATCGCAACCCTCAGTGTTGCCCCCGCACCGGACCGGGGACCGGCAATGGGACCGCAACCCTCGGTGCCGCTCCCGCGCCTCGCTCAGCCAGTGAGCGGGAACCGGTCTGTATGTGGGGTCCGAATCCTCGGGCGGGAGCGCCGCCGCGCTTCCCGAGCGGCGCACTTATCCAGTGCACCACCAGGCCGGCCCACAAAACACTTTTAATCTGTATTTTTAACATTTTCTCCATCACTTTCTTAAGTATTATCAATCAATAAAACAATAAACCAGGCCCTGATATGTAGCATTTGCAGATTTCCACAGTGGAAATAGCCATGTGACCACCATGGCCAATTTCAAGCTGCCAAGGTAACATCACAGGACATAGAGATTGCGGAGTTTGGAAGAGCTTTGCAGTAGCACCTCATTACATAGCATTTCCACTATACAGATAGAATAGACATAAATAACCTCAAATAACAGTAAAATCTAGTAAAATAATTGAGGAGTGATGAGCTTTCAGCATTTACCTTTGTTTTTAATAAAATTTATTTAACTATAAGTATATAACTGAATTTTTAATTATGACTATGTTTAACAACTGTCCCACAAAGTACTCGAAATTTGAACAACTGGTTCTGTGATCACAGCACTGCCTAAACCCCACAAGGATTGGAGAAAGGATAAACTGAAAATGGGGGAGATCTCAAGGGAGAAGTTTGTATGTGTCCTAGGACAGGGATAGCTGGCTATCATGGAAGAAGTTGGTGACGGTGGGGCACATGTCCATTGATGCCAAGTGTAGCTCCCAGAAATTACTCTCCATCAGCACCAACAGCTAGGTGAGCCTCTCCCTGGCTTCTCTTCCAGAGTACAGAAATGCTGTGCAGATGGACAACAAAATATTTCTAAAATCATTCCCTCCCCAGCCTCTTCTCATGATCTCTTTATTCTCTTTAAAATGGCTAAATCTGGTTTTTCATTTTTATTTATTTACTTATCTATTGGTAGCTGTCTGGTAGGGGATCTGAACCCTTGACCTTGGTGTTATAACACTGTGCTCTAACCGAGCTAACCAGCCAGTCCAGTATTTTTTAATATGGAGTAAATTTCAGATTAACCTTCTCTTTTTTTTTTT
>NW_007727267.1:116300-121574 GCF_000696425.1 Galeopterus variegatus
CTCCCAAGCGGCGCACTGTAGCAGTGTGCCACCGGGCCGACCCCAGATTAACCTTCTCTTATCTCCAACATCTCTCTATCAGCTTGTTGAAATCCTTTTAAGAGCAGAAAAATCCTTATATTCTAAAATGGAAGTTAAATGACTAAAAATGTGTTCAAGCAACACAGTGATGCAAGCAGTACACAGGAAGAGATAGGCCACAGTCTGTCAGAAACAGTAAAGTGACATATGAGATTCTTCCCTGTTTGACAACCTGATGGGAATAACAGGAAACATGAAGACTACTGAGTGGGGCAGGAAAGTCAGCCTCAGAGAGCTAAAGTTGGCCCTGTTTATCTATTTACTTGAACAAATAGAAGATGTTAATGTCTCTATAGTTGTGCACATTTACATAGTAGCTTGAGATAATACAACAACATCTCAGTAACCCAAGCCTTTATTTTTTAACATAATTCATTGTAATAAAGGAGTTTCCTCCTCAGAAGATCTATGAATTACTTGCAGTAGTTAAGACAAATAAATTCTCACCTCACTAAAAAGTTGTGCACATGGCTTTTATTACTTTTTTTCTACATTACATTGTAATTATTTGTGTACATGTTTACTTCCCCCAAGAGAAGTAAAGTTCTCTTCTGAATTGTGTCTGCCCCAAAATTCATATGTTGAAGCTGTACATTGAGTAAGGAAGTAATTACAGTTAAACGAGGTTATAAGAGTGAGGCCCTAATCCAATAGGATTAGTGCCTGACAAGAAAAGACACCAGAGAGCTCACTCTTTCTTCATCATGCAAGGACACAGTGAGAAGGCAGCTGTCTGCAAGTCAGGAAGAGAGCCCTCACCAGGAACCAAATCAGCCAGGACCCTGGTCTTGGACTTCCCAGCCCTCAGAACTATGAGAAATAAGTTTCTGTTAAGCCATGCAGTCTGTGGCATTTTGCTACAGCAGCTTGAGCTGACTAATACAGAAAGGATTCTATTTTACTTATGTTTCTTTCTTCTTTTTTTTTGGCAGTCACACTGAGAATGAGCTCTGTGTGCTTAGTACATGCAAAGACACACTGCCTGCATAACTAGAAGAGCTGACAGATGATCCCTCACACCATGCCATTATTTATATTTCTATATGTGACACATAGAAGTATCTGGCACAAAGAAGGGATGCAAAAGAGGACCTTGGAATAAGTGGGAAAATGTACATTATGCCTGTCCTTTTTGTTTAAGATCCTCAGATCCTCACTCCAGCTTGACTCCCTTCTCTCCACAGCTCCAGAAATAATTCTTCTTCTCCCCCATTCATAGGAATCTATCTCACGTAGTAAACAATTCAGGACAAATGTTCAAGAGATTTCTCTGTACTCACTTATTTAAAATTTTAATCTCTCCCATCAGCCAGTTTTACTGCTATATTCCATCCAGTGCTGTGCTGGTAAATGTTTAATAACTAGCTCTTAGGGCAGTAGAGTGGGAAAGAGACCTGATTTGTAGCACTTGCCAATTTCTGTGGTGTAAATATTCTTACGGTGGCTGATTTCAAGCTACAGTGTGACTTCATTGAAAACAGATTTGGGAAGAGATACACATAATAGATTTTCACAACTCTACTTCAGCTCACCATTCATTAACTGCCTCATCAATAGGCAGTGATAACCAGCATGACCTTGGAGTTGGACAGAGCTGGAGTCTAGTCCCAATTCTATCTTTGTGTGACTATGGACAACTTATTTAACCTCTCTATACTTCCATTTCTTTTTTCATAAGCTGGGAATAATAATAGGAGCTACCTCATAGTTCATGAGTGTTAAATGAGATAATGCACATGAAGTGCTTACTACAGTGACTAGCACATAGTAGGTGCTTAAGAAATATTAGCTACTGGGCTGGCCAGTTAGCTCAGTTGGTTTGACCGTGGTATTATAATAGCAAGGTCAAGGGTCCAGATCCTCATACTGGCCAGACTCCAAAAAAGAAAGAAAGAAATATTAGCTACTATCATCATCACGATCACCTTTATTAATCTCCTCCCCTCCAAGGGTTACCATTCAGTGCTTCCATAGATCCATAGACATCACTTACCCCATTTGCATGGCCTACCAGTTGTGCCTTATTTGGCTTATTCTATGAATATTTACAGAAGCACTGGCATGCAAAAATCCTGTTATATTTTTGTTACTTCAACTAGAAGGAGAAAGATTGGGACTAATTTACTTCCATAACAGAAAAAGAGAAATCAAGCCTGCCATCTGTTGAGTACCTACTTTGTGACCTGCAAGGCCTTGTGCTAGAGATTTTCCCCTGTTATTTCATTTAATCCTACAACACCCATAAGATATTAAATCTTAGTCTCATTTTCATGGATGAGAAAACTAAGGCTCAAAGGGATTAGGTAACTTGCCTGAGGTCGCACAGCTAGTGACACAGAGCCAGGATTCTTCTGGCTGATCCCAAAGCCTCCCTTTGCCCTGTACCACAGTATTAACCTCATCAGGAATGCCCAACTGGTGGGATGAGAAGCTAAAGTAATATAAGAACATGCCGGCTGCCACACTGGCTAGTAGTGAATACATTAGGCAATTGTGTTCAGTTTAAATTGAAGCGTTTTTTTCCATTATCCTAGTTAGGTTTTTGTAGACCTGCATATAACAGAAATTCAATTCCAATGTCTTAAAGAAAATTTCTTTTTCTCATGTAACTGGAAGTCCAGAAGTAGGTTCTTTTGCTTCTCGAGTGTCAGTTTTTAGCATGCAGCTTTCTTCTTCATGGTCATAAGAGGGTTACCCCATCTCCAGGTATTGCACCTATGTTCCAGACAGGAAGAAGTAAAAAGACATGTATCTTCTAAGTGTGCTCCTTTTTTATAGGGGAAAAATCGCTTTCCCAGGACCCCCATCCTGTGGACTTTTGCTTACATCTCATGGGCCTCAACTAGGTCACAAGGCTGCTCCTAGGTGCAAGGGGTCCAGGGAATTATGCTTTAACAGGACACACTAATGATCTAAACACAATTAAGTCTCTGTTACGAAAGGAAAAGGAGAGAATGAATATAGGGAAAGCAAGCAGCAGGACCTGCCCCTCCACTGCTCCTTAGAGAAGCCTGGACTTTTTCAGGACTGAAAGGAGCATAGAATCTTAGAATGAAAAGAGAACTTTGTGATCATTGCTCTACTCCAATTTCCTGCTTAATGAAGGAGTTACTTCTACACCTTCTCTAACGATGGTCATCTAGCTTGTGCTGAATACAGACAAAGGAGCAATGCCTGAATGCTTGACTATTACATGCAAAAGAACAGTAGTTATGGTCCGAGCACTAAACTAAGTATAGAATTGTGGCCAAGAGCCAGAAAAGAAAAAATGTAAAATCAATGCACAGACCAACTAGACAGTAAAGGAGAATATCTGGATGAGGGACTGCAGCATTCAATGAGTTCTAATCATTCAGTCAAAAGATTTCGGGGCTGGCCAGTTAGCTCGGTTGGTTAGAGTACTGTCTTATAACACCAAGATCACAGGTACAGATCCTTAGAGGGCCAGCTGCCAAAAAAAGATTTCAATCTTCCTAAGTCAGATGATAAAAAGTTGAAAAAATTGAGTAAGGATGAAACCAAAAAGACACCTAAGAGACACAATGAAAGGCATTGACTTGCCCCCATTGACACAGAAGAAAAATAAATTGTAAAAGAAGGCTCAGCAAGTTATAACCTGTGGCTTGGGTAGAATTATCCTAGTGTGGAGCACCCAGGTGCTGGCCTGAATATCTAATGCAGTGGTTCTCAAAGCATGGTCCAGGATTCCTGAGGTGTCCAAGACCCTTTCAGGGGGATGCATGAGGTCAAAACTATTTTCATAATAATACTAAGAAACTATTGGCCTTGTTCCCTCTCAGTCTCTCACTAGTATACAGTGGAGTTTTCCAGAGGCTGCACAACCTGGAATATCACCACAGAGTGAATGCAGAAGCAGATATGACAATCCAACTCTCTTTAATTAAAGCAGACATTGAAAAGATTAGCAAAAATGTGAAACAATGCCACTTTTCTCACTAATGTTTTTTACTCATCTTTTTAGCTTTGGAAAAAAATTTGTTTTTTCATAAAACTATACTATTTATGTTAATATGTAATGGGTTTTTTTTAATGAATCAATAAAAAATACTTTTTTTAATTTCTCAGGCTTAGTTTCTATTATAGTAAATACCAATAATTATAATCCACATAAACAAAAGCTCTTTGGGGTTCTCAGTAATTTTTAAGTGTAATGGGGTCCTAACACCAAAAGGTTTGAGAATTACTGATCTAAAACATAATCCAAAGAGGGGTTTTGAGACCTAGTAACTCCAACTCAACTGAAATGATAAATCATTGGATAAGTTATTCTACAACACCACGGCAGCATCAAAATAAGAATAAGGACGTTGAACTACCCAAACCCATGTGTTAATTCTCTTGTGTTTAGTGATGAGTTTCAATGAACACCAAGAAAATCTTTGCATATTTGCAGTTTAAGATATTTGAATATTTAAGAGAATCTGACATATTACAGAAACTGACATGACCCTATGATTTACTGAAATTTTCCATATGCTTTTCTTTACTTATTTCAGAATGTGTAACAAAATTTGATTACATTTATAAATGGTATTTAAGAGCTTAATATATACTGCATTTGGTAATCTGTGTATTATTTTAGGTATGTTTAGATTACAAGAGTTGTTTAAATGCTTAGAAAGGTTTTGCTTGTTTCAAACCTAATAAGCAAAATTCTTGTATTAACACTATTTAAGATATTCAGATATATAGTATTTTATCAATTTCAGATAAACGTTTTATTCTCATTTTAGCAAATGTGCAATCTCAATCTGGATGTGTCTTACAGTCAATGTGATAAGATAGCATTGATAATGTTTTTTCTTTCTGGTAGTACATAAAATAATGGTGAATCTTACAATTGATGGCATCTTAGATTTGATACTATGGTATTAAACTTGTAAAAGTAGTTTAAAATGTTTAAGGGAATGCAATAAATTGGTTTTATTTAGGAGAATTTAATCTATTGAATTTATAAATTTTAAGCATTGATTTCTTAAAAATAAAAGCAACTTTTCTTAATTATTACAAAAACTTATAAGATTTATTTGTAGTGGGTTAGAAATCTTGATCCTCCTTTGATCTTAGAATAGGATTTTTAGGTAATGCATAAATGAGCCAAAAGGCTCTCAAGTAGAGGACAAAAGTCCACAGATAAGGTTGGCAAAAGCCATCTAATCAATTCTAATCACT
>NW_007727267.1:122130-133986 GCF_000696425.1 Galeopterus variegatus
TCCTTGTCTTGTCAATAAAAAGAAAGGCTGATTTTGGATTGGGGCTGCTGCTCCCCTGATGGATGGCAGTCCCTCCAGGCCTCATTGAGTGTACTTCGAGTGAATTCTTTCTTTCTCATTTTTCCATCTCAGTTACACAGAAGAAAATGTAACATTTATTAATGAAATAACAAAAGTTGCAAGTTTGACTTAGAGGCATAAGAAAAACAAAATTTTCCCATTTATAATTCTAATAAATTGGACATTAATTAAATACAAGCAAATGTAGGCAGCACTTTGCATGCACAATACTGCCCTCTAATATAAACTCAAAGGACATCACAGAATGGCTTGCAGAGTGGGGGTAATAATCTCCATTGAGAGTTCTGCTCCACCTCCAATGGGTTAAGAAATATATCATTCCCTGTATATGCCTGAAGTATTTTATTAGCAAGCAATTTACCTTTCTCAATGATGAATTCTAAAGTTAATAAGTTCGTTGTAACTGGTCTTACACAAATTCATGAACTTTTTTCCATCACAAAAATGTTACAAAGAGTCCATCTGCACTGGATAATATGTCTTGGTGCTTTTAGAGATTATTCTAAAAGATCTATCATTGTAAGCACTGCTAAGACAGAGGAAAATCACCTCACTAGAGGAAAGGCCCTCACTATAATGGTATCCCTACAAAAGCAATAAGCATGCAAGTGAAAACACCTTGAGTGTAAACCCCTCAACTTGCCAGTGGTTAGTGTTACTACATGCCATTCAAGTGATCAAGCTTGACACCGTCTCTGTACCCATGCCAATCAGGAACCACATGTTGGTTCTTCCTTTCCCCTGACTCATACCTACCTTCCCTCCCCATTCTCATAGCCACCATCATACAATCCAGCCCTTATTATTTCCTATGAAATGCTTTCTAAATATGGAAACATTTAGCAGTTCAAAACCTAAGTGTGACAGGCATCTCTCTCTTGATTATTACAGGATTGAACTTAAATAAAAGGCTACTTTTCTAAGGTGGTGCCTATTTTGTCTTCAGCAGATCCCACCAGAACTAATATAGTAGCTATATGTGGAAATACTAACTTAAGAATTCTGCAGTTCTTTTTGCAGCACCAAATCTTTGGTCTCCTGCTAGAATACCAATCCTTCCAGTGTCCATCAGCTGTCCCTCCTAAAGCCATCGCAGTAGACCCTGGGGCTGCCCTCGCAGTTGCTCTTAGAATGACCAGCTCTGCCTCTCCAGCCAGGGTCAGAACCTCCCAAAGGGGCCTTCACAGCCAGTCAGCTGTTTCTTCTGGTTCCATTTCAGTCCCAATCCATACTCTATTTAAAGGACTGAAAGTTAAATTTGAGCCAAAGAAATAGCTAGGAGGTGACAGCAGCTAAGCCTCCAAGACTTTAAATAGAGAAAGACGCTGTGTAAGGAGGAGCTTCCCTGGAGCGCACTCCTACATGGTGAAAGGGATCTTTCATGAAAGTCACTCTCTGTATCACTGCTTGCACTGGAGACAAAAGCTGGGCTGTAGACAGTTTAAGAGAAATGTGGAGGTAGCAGTGTCTGCCTTTGCCAGGAGACAGATTATTGTCTTTATTGAAAGACAGTGAAAATATCATTTGTTATGCCAAAGAAAAACTTGTTTTACACAACAAATGAGAGTAATGTATCTACTGACCAATTATCCAGGAATCTTATTCTAGGAATTACTGAACTTCAGATAAATGATTCATCACCACAGAAGATATTAGTTCCTAAAGAGTCCTCCAAAGATGAGGCCAGTCAGGCCCTTAAATATGTGAAATGTAAAGGTGGAAAACAGAAGTTAAAGGGCAAGTGCACTCCCACCTAAGACATTCAGATTTTAAATTATTTTAAAACATTTAACTGGCCTCACAAAACCAAAACACAGCTGCAGGCAAATCTGGCACACAGATGTTGGCTTTCCTGTCTGGCTCTCAAGTTAAGCAAAGAGATCATAAAAAATCATCAAAGTTTTGGAAAAGATTTTTTGTATTTTTTAAACTATGTGCTCTAATTTTAGATACCATGGGTTGCCTCTCTGCTATGAAAGATGAAGTGATTACACTGTTAATTTCTCCTACCTACACTTTTCCCCATTCTTTTTTTGTTGCTTGTAACATATTTTACTTTGCCAGGGTATAAATCATCCCGTTGTCTTCTGTAATTATGATACCCCTAGTTATGTAGTCTTTGTTCTGTTTTTAAAAGGATCCAGTGCTCATTTCCGGTACTTCTACCACTCCTAAATTCTCTCTCTCTCTCTCTCTCTCTCTCTCTTTCTCTCTTTCTTTCTTTCTTATAAAAACCAGATGCTGGCCGGTTAGCTCACTTGGTTAGAACGCGATACTGATAACACCAAGGTCATGGGTTCGGATCCCCTTACCGGCCAGCCGCCAAAAACCAAACATCAATTACCAACACAGCCCACCTGTTGGTAGACAGCAAAGTCCTCAGTCATTTTCCACACCCCCTCCACCCCGCCTCTGCTCCATACCCACACTGTGTCAACCCCACTTATTGGGGGGAAGGAGGCACAGGGATGGAGGGACACGACTCGGAGCTGCAGAGCCTCCCGGAGCAGCTGCCGAGAGTCGCTTTGTTGCTTTGGGGGGAAGGGGAAGGGGGTAAAGGAGAAGAGGTCTTTAAGAAGCAAACTCGCCCAAGAAACCTCACACAAACTCCGGGACAGCCCATGCCCGGAATTGTGCCAAATTGTGGAAAAGTTCTGAGCTAGAGTGAACTCGAGATGGACAAAAGAGAATTCAAGTCTCCGAAGACCCCGGTCTCCTGGCAAATCAGTTCGTGGGGAAAGATCGCCCCAGGGCTTCATCTACCAAAAAATGGGATCCCCAGAGAAGGGACGACCTAGGAAGTCGTCGCTTCAACCACCACTTTTAAATTCTTGGTCTTCATTCACTTCTCTGCTGGATTTCAATGTCAAATGTTTTTTTGTTTGTTTTGTTTTGTTTTTTGAGAAGGGCTTACAGGCTCTGTATCTTTTCCCCGCTAGATTTTAAGTACTAGGTTCCTTCTGTGTTTTCATGTTTGAGAAATCCTGCTTGTTGACTTTATAACCAAACACCAATTTTGTTGGATCACACTTTCTTGTTCTCAGAAGTTTGTAGACACTGTAACACTGCCTTCTGTGCAAGCCTAATTTTCCTCCTTATAGGTGACTTTCTTCCTGAAGAGCAAAAGATTTCTTTTCTTATCCTTGAATGTTAGTAACAACCAGAATATGTCCTAATGTTTATTGTGCTGTATCCATTTTTTTTTTCCTCCTGGCATAAAATTGCCCTTATGTCTAAGGATTCAGTCTGTTAATTTTAGGAAATTTTTCTTTTGTTACATTTCTGTATACCATGTTGGATGGTCTCTCCGAAGAGGGGAAAAATAGTTTTTCTCTCCGCTCTCACTCTGAAAACAGAATACTTCATTCACCTCTAGTCACCAAAATATGTATGGGGTTCCCCCCACCTCCTGCACTGACCAAGCAATTCTCCAGAGAACACCAGCTGAGTGTCCTCTCAATCAATTCAGTTCTGACACTACCTACCTTGAGATAGCATCAGATCCCACAGGTGAAGTGGTGAAGGGCTCAGTCCTACAAGACTGCCGCCCACTGTGTATGCCATTCCCAAGCCCCAGGTGTTGGAGTGAGCAGAATTGAAGCCATGCTAGGACCTAAAATCGCCTGGGATGCAAGGTGGGGGAATGGGTAATTTTTAAAAGAACATGTTTTTTTTCTCCCCACTCTTTCTTCACAGCCCCTGACTTTCTTATCTTGCTTGCTAAGTAGGAAAACAAGGCTGAGAAGCTAATCAGTACTTTGCAAAGCTAACAGTTCTTTCTTTGAGACTTGTAGAGTTTTGAGAAATGATCAAGGCCAAAAGTCTGGAAGCTGACCTTGGGAACCAGCCAAGTCAACCAGAGCTCTGCAAAGTGAAACTATGCAAAAGACTTTGCAGAAGAGCTGATGCTACTCTGGAGCAAATCTAAATCATGGAGTGTCCAGAAATAACAGTGAAGATGAGAACAGAAACCAGAGAGGCCTTGGAGAGACCTTTTACCTGACTCATAGACATGGACCCCTCTTAGCCCACGTCTCCTTCCCTCCTGCTTTTCACCTCCCACATTCCATTCCCTCAACCCCGCCTTTAAAAACCCTCAGTAGGGCCGGCCCAGTGGCGCACTGGAGAGTGCGCCGCTTGGGAGTGCGGCGGTGCTCCCGCCGAGGGTTCGGATCCCATGTGGCTACCGGTTCCCACTCACTGGCTGAGTGCGGTGCGGGCGCAACACCAAGGGTTGCGATCCCGTNTCTCTCTCTCTCTCTCTCTCTCTCTCTCTCTCTCTCTCTTTCTCTCTTTCTTTCTTTCTTATAAAAACCAGATGCTGGCCGGTTAGCTCACTTGGTTAGAACGCGATACTGATAACACCAAGGTCATGGGTTCGGATCCCCTTACCGGCCAGCCGCCAAAAACCAAACATCAATTACCAACACAGCCCACCTGTTGGTAGACAGCAAAGTCCTCAGTCATTTTCCACACCCCCTCCACCCCGCCTCTGCTCCATACCCACACTGTGTCAACCCCACTTATTGGGGGGAAGGAGGCACAGGGATGGAGGGACACGACTCGGAGCTGCAGAGCCTCCCGGAGCAGCTGCCGAGAGTCGCTTTGTTGCTTTGGGGGGAAGGGGAAGGGGGTAAAGGAGAAGAGGTCTTTAAGAAGCAAACTCGCCCAAGAAACCTCACACAAACTCCGGGAAAGCCCNGGTCAGTAAAAAAGACAAAAAAAGGAAAAAAAATAAAAATAAAAACCCTCAGTAGAGGCTTCCGGTCAAGATGGCAGAATAGACTGTCCCCAGCGTCATTCTCTCCCACAAATCAATGAATTTACAACGATAAAAATGTAACATCAGCCAAGCTGGGGCCACTGGAACTCCGGGGAAGAGGAGGAGAGACCTATGGAACTCATGAAGGCGGGAGAAACCACAATGAGAGGAAGAAAAAACTGCTCTCGGCTTTTCAGGCTGCGGCGGCTTTAACGCTGGAGTGTGTGGAGCAGGAGCCGGCAAAAGCCACAGCTGTGCCCTTAAGATGGAGTTACTTGGAGGCAGAAGGGGAGACAAGGACGTTGGTGGCCCCCAGGACAGCAAGACCACTAATAGGGTTCCCGTGGACCCACGCAGGAGTGAGGAGCCAGAACAGCTGAAAAAGGGGAGCCATTCAGAGGCTGGTGAGTCAACGTAGAGGACCGGTGAAGGGCCTTTCCCATGGGAAGTGTTTGGAGCGTGGGCAGTGGGTGATAACAGGCCCACCAGGAGAACACTGGGACACAGTTGATCCGCCTCCCAATTAGTGCAGGACCACTCAGAGGAGACTGGTCGGGAATGCAGAATTGCACGGGGTGCAGTTTAATGAAAAAACTCAGGCCCAGATCAGAGTTTCTACACAACCCACGTGCACCAAGTATCAGAGCCAGAAGTACCTATAAGATCAACCATTAAACCCTGAGCTGCACAAAAAGCCTTCCCTAGGGAAACAGTAGCAAAGCAGCAATTTACTCAATCACACAGCTCAAGTACTGGTTCCCACAGGAAGTTCCCTGTGTTAGAAGTAAGCAAAGAACACAAAATTAGTTACAGTCCAGGCACACCACCAATGCCTTGGGGCCCACCAGGGGACATGAGGCATGAGGCCAGGGGCAGGATTCCCGCCCACAACCACTCACACTGCCAGCAGCTTGGGGCCCCACCCAGCAACCTGGGGATTGGAGCAGGGGGCTGGACCCCCACTCCCACATCCAGGCACACCACCAACGCCTCAGGGCCTGCCTGGGGACCCAGGGCATGGAGAAGGGGACCAGACCCTGCTCCCACAACCAGTGCCTTGGGGCCCACCCGGGGACCTGGGCTATGGAGAAGGGGACCACACCCCCCCTCCCACAACTAGGAACCCCATGTCAGTGCCTCAGGGCCCATCTGGAGACCTTGGGCATGGGAAATGGGACCAGACCCCCTCCCACAACCAGGCACACCATGCCAGTGCCTCAGGACCCACTTGGGAATCTGGGGTATGGAGCTAGGGATCAGACACTCCATAGCCAGGCACACTGCCAGTGCCAAGGACCATGCCAAAAACATCTTCTCCATGTGGGTGGCCCACCACAGCCACCATGATAACCATGGCTGCCATGAAGGTGGTTAGATGCCACAACCACCACGCAGATGGTCCACCAGCCACTGGAGTGGGTTGACACATGAGAGTCACCAGCAGAGATAAAGAAAGGAGGAGGATGTCTGTCTCCACAGAGCCCATTTCATAGTGACAGAAGAGGCATCTGCTCTATGATTGTGTTGGGGGACCTGATCACACCTCTCAGCATTGGACAGATCATTTGGGCAGCACATCAATAGAGTAACCATTATTCTTTCAGAGGGAGAGAAGAACTCTAAGGTGATTAGCAGAGGGAAGGGGGATGGGGAAGGATTGGACAAGGGATATAAATAATAATTACGATTTGTAACAATATATATGCTAGTAATATTGATTTGATCAACATATCTCAATGTTGAACCCCCAAAATTTGTATAATCAATTTTGATTCAATAAAAAATTTTTTTAAAAAAACCCTCAGTAAATCTAAATCTTTAACATAGAGTAGCTTACCATCTTCTTCAGCTGAAGACATCTGCTTTTCTAACACCAACCATTTTACTTCTGAGTCTTTTTTTCTCTCCTTTGTAAGGGGACGGGCAGCCAGACCTTAGTTCGGTAACACAGGTTGTAGACTGTGCTCCTGACCTACCAGCTATAAATTGGGGTCCCCATGACCCCGTTCTCAGGTTTGACTAGTTTGTTAGAGTGGCTCATAGAACTGAGGGAAACACTATACTTACATCTACCAGCTTATTAATAAAGGATATAATAAAGGATACAGATAAACAGCCAGATAAAGAGATACACAGGGTAAGTTCTGAAAGGCTCCCAAGCATAGGAGCTTGTGTCCCCATGGAAATGGGGTGCACCACCTTCCCAGCACACGGATATGTTTGCCAACCTGGAAGCTCTCCAAACCTCATAATTCTGGGATTTTTATATAGGCTTTATTATGTAGTCATGATGGATTATGAACCCCAGCCCCTCTCCTTTCTCTGGAGAACGGGAGTTGGGGCTGAAAGCTCCAAGCTTCTAATTTTGTCTTGGTCTTTCTGGTGACCAGCCCCCACCCAGGAGCCTACCAAGAGTCACCTCATTAGAACAAAAGTCACTCCTATCACCCAGAAAATGTCAAGGGGTTAGGAACTCTGTGTTAGACCCTATGATCACTCAGGAAATTACAAAAGTCTTAGGATCTCAGTGTTAGGAACCAGGGCAGAGACCACATATTAGAACAAAAGATTCTCCTAGCACCCTATTACTCAGGAAATTACAAGGGTTTTAGGAGCCCTGCACCAGGGACTAGGGGGAGAGACATATATACATGTGTATGTATATATATATATATATAGATATAGATATATATATATATATATATATATATATTTCTTGTATATATATATATATTTCTTTTTAATTTCACAGTCTCTGTCCTCCATATTGGTTGCCTTCTACTTATTTTAATCTCTTTGTCCTTTTTCTCTGCATTCACTGATTATTGCAAGCACTTCCTCCATGCCACTAATTCTATTTTCAGCTGTGTCTATCCTGTTCCCTGCTTTTCTGAAATTATTTATTAGGTCCATATTGGCTCTCTTTGGGGTCTCAGTTTTAGTTTCCTTAGCTCTGAAAATTTCCCCCTTCATTTGACTCTTTTATTTTATAACCTCATTTTTGCATCATAATGTATCATGAATTTATTCTATGCCCTAAAGTACTTCCAGGAAATCTTTTTTGTTTGGTTGCAGGAGGTATATTTTCATCATTTTAAAAGCTACTTTCCATCTTAAAACACCTGCCTTTTCACACCATGTTGTTTTTCTTTCTTTCTTCTTTTTCTTTCTTCTTCTTTCTTCTTTTTCTTCTGTCATTCTTTTTCTTCTCCTTCTTGTCCTTTTTGCTCTAATGTGTTTGCTTCCTTGCCATGCCATTTCTTTTCATTTTTCTCAACTTAAATTGCATAGCTCTGTCCTGACTACTTATTTGGTCTGATATAATGTTTCCACTTATTTAGGACCAGTCCGTCTGCCCCATCTGGAGCTACTTTAATGTCCTGGGTTGCTTTCAATCCACTTGTCTTTAGCCTGAGAACATGATGGGTGTTATGTGAGGAGAGACCCACACCAGGTCAGGAGAAGCTCTAATTTGTATTTTGAAGTCCAGCTAAACATCCTGCACCAGTGCCCACTCCACCTAGCTGTGGGTATATCCCTCTCATTCTTGAACTCAGCACAGGGACCTGAGAGATGGAGGCCCTTCCTGCTGCTGTCAAGGCCCCATAGGGGTAAGCAGGGTCTGCTACACTTGAGGCATTTTCCTTTACTTTCCCCAGAGCCACCTATTCACTCCTTCAGACTATTTCTTTCCAAATTGGGAGACATTAATAAAAATGATCAGAGTTCTCAATTCTATTCCTGCAGGGTGGGTGTGAAAGAAGGAACTACACCAAAATTTCTGTCACTTTCCTTGGCCATCACTTTTTGAAGTTTATGATGTTAAGTTGTTCTCCTTTGTTTTCTGTTTTTTCATTACTTCTGCTCATTTCATTCAATTTGGAGGCAGATTATTTAATCTGGCCTTATTTTGCCATTTGTATTCAGAGATATCTTTACTTTTTCTATTTTGGAATCTTATGTACTTATAATAATGTATGGACAGAAAATATCTATAGAATTATGAGCAACACATAACTTGTCAAAAAGTAAAAACTCTTGATCAGACTGTTTAATGCTCTTGGGTAGTTATACATTCCTGAAAACCGATACTATTTGACAGTTAAGAGGCAGTATAGCATAGACTTCAGCTCCCAGACTCTGGAGTCTGTCAGACCTGTGTTCAATATCCCAATCCCATCCCCTTGCCAGCCAGCTGCACACACACACAAAAAAAATCCTGACTCTGCCATTTCACTAGTTGTGGATATTGAACAAGTTACCTAACACCTGTAGGTCTTAGTTTCTTCATCTATAAAAAGGGGGTGATAATAATACCCATCTCATCAATTGCAAGAATTGAATGAAATAATGCACATTAAATGCTTATCACAGTGCCTTGCACTGAACCCACCTGTTTTCTAAGTTTTATGTGCTGCCTCCCCTTTCCGTGATGCAGACCATGGAATAGGAGGTTTTAGAATTGAAAGGAGCCTTACAGATTATCTTATTCAAGCCTCTTATATTACAAAAGAAGAATTTAGATGAGAAATTACATCTGAAATAGTATTATATCTACTCTCCAATACTATGATACTGGAACTGGATTTTTGGTCAATGGATATGAACATTCTGATCATTGGAAAGAGGCATTTCTCATTGTAAATTATTAACCAGGTGTCCAATTTATTAAAAACACAACAAAATCATTTCACAGGATCTGTGACAACAACCTAGGTCCTCTAAATCTAGGTCCAATATACTTTCTATCAATTGACAGCTTCTATTATGTTAAGGTAACTATCTTTAATCCCATGTAAGCTTATATAAATATTTATATATAAAGAGCTGTAAAACTTACAAAATAAAGAAATGTAATTGGATATCTTTAAATCTTGTCTAAGTTAGATAGAAAGACATCTCATTAAATATCCAAACTATTCACAAGATATAGGTCTCCCATAGAGATACACTAAGCTCATCAAAGGTTTGCCTTTGTCCATGCTCATTAGTATATAAGTCTTAACCCACATACATAATTCATTCTAATACACTCATTTAAATATCACAGTACTGAAAATATAATGTAATTAGCTCAAAAAAATCATGAACCCTTAGAAGAAAAAACATTTAATATATTAAACCATGGTGACTTGAACCATCATAATAATGTACATTGCTTCCAACCCAGATGTCCCAAGCGTAAAAGGAGCAGCCTTGGAGAATGCTTCACTTGATAAGATGTATGGGCTATTCCTACTTTCCTGGTGTACAACCACCAGGCAGTCTCCTTAGTGACATGCAACACCCAGATCCTGCCCTCCTTAGCTCAACACCCCCCAAAACAGCCGCCTCTGGTCATTCGTACTGTATTGCTGTTAACATACATGTATACAATGTGTGATGATCAAATCAAGGTAATTTGCATGTTCATCATCATAAAACTTAATCGTTTCTTTGTGATGAAGACATTCAGAATATCTTCTCTTTTCTAGCCATTTGATAACATGTAATAAAACATTCGATCTCCTCTCTTCTAGCCATTTGATAACATGCAGTAAATTATTGTTAATTATAGAGGCCTAGCTTGACTGTACACCAATAGAATTTATTTTTCCTGTCTAACTCTTTTGTGACCATTAACCAACCTCTCACCATTCTCCTTTCCTCGTCTCCTTTCAGCCTCCAGCAACCACAGTTTTGCTCTCTCCTTCTGAATGTTTGACTTATTATTATTATTGTTTGTTTGTTTGTTTGTTTTAGCTCCCACTTATGAGTGAGAACATGCAGAATTTCTCTTTCTGTGCCTGGCTTATTTCACTTAACATACTTTCCTCCAAGCTCATCTATGTTTCTGCAAATGGCAGAATTTCATTATTTTTTACAGTTGAGTAGTATTCCATTGTGTATGTATAGCACATTTTCTTTATCCAGTCATCCATCAATGGGCATTTAGGTTGGTTCCATATCTTGGCTATCGTGAATAGAGTTGCAATAATCATGGAAGCACAGGTATCCCTTCAACATGATGATTTCCATTCCTTTGGCTATGTACCCAATAGTGGGATTGCTGGATCGTATGGCAGTTCTATCTGTAGTTATCTGAAAAACCTCCATCCTGTTTTCCATAATGGCTGCACTAATGTACTGTCCCACCAACAGTGTATAAGTGTTTCCCTTTCTCCACATCCTCACCAGCATTTGTTGTTTTCTGTCTTTTCGATAATAACCAGTCCAACTGGGGTGAGATGATATCTCAGTGGAGTTTTGATCTCTTTTGTGACCATTAACCAACCTCTCACCATTCTCCTTTCCTCGTCTCCTTTCAGCCTCCAGCAACCACAGTTTTGCTCTCTCCTTCTGAATGTTTGACTTATTATTATTATTGTTTGTTTGTTTGTTTGTTTGTTTGTTTGTTTTAGCTCCCACTTATGAGTGAGAACATGCAGTATTTCTCTTTCTGTGCCTGGCTTATTTCACTTAACATACTTTCCTCCAAGCTCATCTATGTTTCTGCAAATGGCAGAATTTCATTATTTTTTACAGTTGAGTAGTATTCCATTGTGTATGTATAGCACATTTTCTTTATCCAGTCATCCATCAATGGGCATTTAGGTTGGTTCCATATCTTGGCTATCGTGAATAGAGTTGCAATAATCATGGAAGCACAGGTATCCCTTCAACATGATGATTTCCATTCCTTTGGCTATGTACCCAATAGTGGGATTGCTGGATCGTATGGCAGTTCTATCTGTAGTTATCTGAAAAACCTCCATCCTGTTTTCCATAATGGCTGCACTAATGTACTGTCCCACCAACAGTGTATAAGTGTTTCCCTTTCTCCACATCCTCACCAGCATTTGTTGTTTTCTGTCTTTTCGATAATAACCAGTCCAACTGGGGTGAGATGATATCTCAGTGGAGTTTTGATTTGCATTTCTCTAATGATTAGTGATGTTGAGAATTTTTTGATATGCTTGTTAACCATTCATATGTCTTCTTTTGTGAAATGTCTATTCAACTTCTTTCTCTGC
>NW_007727267.1:134027-134877 GCF_000696425.1 Galeopterus variegatus
CCTTGCTCCAATTTCCAATAAGCTCTTCCTAATTTATATCTGAGAATGGCCTTTACTATCAATATTTCTAACAGCATTCTTGTGACAACCACTTAACAAGTCTCTAAGACCTTCCAAACTCTTCCCAGTCTTCTTCTCTTCTAAACCCTCACCAGAATCTAGGCTTTCTTTGGCCTCCTCCTCCAAATTCTTCCAGCCTCTGCCCATCACCCAGTTCCAAAGCCACTTCCACATTTTCAGGTATTCATTACCAGCAATACTCCATTTCTCAGTACCAATCATGGATGGCTAATGTTCTGTGATTGAGTGACATGGTGCTCACTGTCCCATTAGTGAAAATAGAGAAGTTGAGAGACGTTAGTTCATTACTACTCATACTTATTTTGAAGTGAGATGACTCTTAGGACTTGCTCAAAGTTTGTGAAACTGAAGGTGTTAAAAGCTTTACCCTGATATTCCTGAGTGTTCTCTGAAGACATGTGACTTCTTTTTCTTCCAGCAATATTCAAGGCACGTATTTTCTTACCACTTTCACCCTACTTTTGTAGCCCAAAGGAAATTATAAGGATTAGAAATACACATTTCTCTTCCCCTTCTAATTATACTATTTCTTTTATCTGTAGTAGCCATAGGAGAAATAGAAATTGTGGTCATATTGGGTATCACAGTGACATTAAATTTCTAATCAGAAGTGCTCTTATAATTCAAAGTTACTTTTCTTTTCCTGACTGCTTACTTGTCTTTATAATTCTAAGAGAAGTGACTCAAAATTTTCTTTCTCAGTTCTCTAGCTGAGCTATTTATGAATGGAAATTTGCATCTAATAGCAATCTACTTTCTGAAAGAGCTC
>NW_007727267.1:136101-137943 GCF_000696425.1 Galeopterus variegatus
TTTTATATATCTGATGTGTCGTGGCAATGGAAGCTCTCACAATTTGCAAGTATATTGTTTGGTTTGCAAAGATTTGATCTTTGAATTCATTTAAGAGTCACATACTTTTTAATGAATATAATGAACAACCTATCTGTATGGAAATTTCTGGTTTGTCCTTTGTTCTGAAATTTTATGGTAGAATCAGCATTTCTGAGAAAGCTAGATGCTTTGAGTAGCCAGGTTTTCAGCTAGGAATACAGTGTGGTGGGTTTCAGTACTTTCTAGACAGATCTTCTCTGTTGAGCCTTAGATAGTACTTTGACTTTGTGTACAGGGAAGACTCTGCTATCAGGGACCATTGATGTCCACCCTGACCAGAGCTGCTCTGGAGGGAAGCTGCACTGTCCAGTCTATTGGCCAGTGCTCCGTTGCAGCACTGTCAGTCCTGCCTGAGAAAGGAAATAAGACTGCAGCTTGTGAGCAAGGGAAGTGCCAGGAAACATGGAGTGCCAACGACCCAGTCTGGGTCCAAGGGGACTGGAGAAAAGGATGATCAGAAAGGTCAGGAATCCCAGCTCAGTAGGGAGAAGCCACATAATTCTTCTCTGCTTCGTTCCATTTAGGTGCATCAGAACCTCAGCAGGAGGTAAGGGAGTGACTGAGGGATACATTTGACCCATAGCATTCTGCCCCTGGCCCCCAAAGTTCATATGTTCAAAACTATCTCCATTATAACAGTGTTAAGAGGATGGTAAATCCAATTATGGTATTTGAAAGGTAGGGCCTTTTAAGAGGTGATTGGATTGTAACGACCATGCCCTTGTTAATGGATTGATCCATTCCTTATTCCATGAATGGTTGATGGTTTAATAGGTGGTCACAGGCATGGTTCTGATGGTTTTATAAGGAGAAAAAGTGAGCAGGGTAGTGCTCTTGCTCAGCCCATTCTCACTATGTGATGCCTTGCATTGCTGTGGAGAGTCACCACCAAGAAAAAGGCCCTCATCAGATGTGTTCCCTGGACTTTGGACTTCACAGCCTCCAAAACTGTAAGAAATAAATTTCATTCCATCATAAATTACCCAGTTTCAGGTATTCTGTTATAAGCAACAGAAACAGATTAATACATCCTATTACTCTTGTTCCCACCAGACCAAGGTACTATTCTTTAATACCATCCCTTAGCTCCAGTTAATTAAAATTCTCCAAAGACACACTGCTTCTTTTCTAATCCAAGCCTTTGCTCCAGTTGCTCCTCTTGATCACTAGACGTGACTGTTTTAACAAAAAACTCCACTATTTCTGAGCGCGTAAGTGCTGGCAAAGTTTGTTAATCTCTCTCTTAGATCATCCTACCTATGACTGAAGTCTGAGTGTTTGGAAGAGGAGGCTACAACAAAGACACTGATGGAGGTTTTCTTACTCTGGTTGCAGTCAACATACACATAGAGAACTAAACAACTTCTTAGGTGCAAGAATCATAAAAATGAAGTAACTGCCCACTTGGTAAATTCACATCTGTCTAGCACTTTCACATACATAGATTTCATCTGAGTAGAAAGCTATTATCATTTGGCCAAAACTAGGTACAATTAGGAAATTTAAAGTTATTAGGTATTTCATATTATAGTCTTTTGCCTTTCTTTTTCTGAGAAAATAATGTCCCAACATATTTATCTAAAAAACACATATCACCTACCAAAAATCTTTTTTTTTGTAATGGTGACAGGTTTGTACTGAAGCAATTGACGCTTTCAGAAAATGGCTGATCAGGATTAAGAACCACAGCATAGACAAAATGAACTTATCCAAACAGTAACCATATTTACAGTTCATTTGCACCACATTCCAAGCAAAACA
>NW_007727267.1:139172-139924 GCF_000696425.1 Galeopterus variegatus
CCAAGGGCTGGCTGATACCATCAAGGAGGGTCATTATGCTAATGTAGATCGGGGTGGAGAACTGCATCTTTGTGGAAGCAAAAGGGGTTCCTATTTAAGTCAAGAGGCTTCTCATAAAGGGAAGGGGGAAGGGAGGGGAGGAGGTGGGTGGCACCATTTTGTACTTGGGCTTGTCTAAAGTGGTGCTGGTTATGTTGCAGATCTATTATTCCTGCCTTTTAAGTATAGAAAAAGGGTAAAAGGACAGAGGTCTCATTCTTCTGAAGCTACTTCCTGCTGGAGATGGGCAAAGATATAGAAAAAATAAGATTTAGGTGGTGGGGAATTGGTTTCATGTGGGGAGGCTGTATTCCACCAGGGAAAGGTCGCTGATTCTGAGGGGCTGATATCCTCCTTGCAGGAACAATTTGGCAACCTTTTGGTTCATGAAAGCCTGTATACGTTCCTGCAAGAAATTAGAGAAACACCAAAAGAGACAGGGACCGAAAAGCACGATGAGTCCCAGAACAGTTAGGGGTCCTAGTAGTGGCATAAGCCAGGGCATCCAAGGGTTCAGTGAAATGGCTTAAGTTGTTTTGGATCACCCCGGACTCATTTATGTAATAACAGCATTCCTCCCCCAAGAAGAGGCAGGTGCCTTCCTTCTCAGCTGTAAGAAAGTAAAATAAAGGGCCTGACAGTTTTGTAAAGTGACTGTCATGACTGTCACGAGTGAGGTGACCTGTCACTGGAGGGAGGAGATGCTGTCTATA
>NW_007727267.1:140489-141990 GCF_000696425.1 Galeopterus variegatus
GCCAGGGCATCCAAGGGTTCAGTGAAGTGGTTTAAGTTGTTTTGGATCACCCCGGACTCATTTATGTAATAACAGCATTCCTCCCCCAAGAAGAGGCGGGTGCCTTCCTTCTCAGCTGTAAGAAAGTAAAATAAAGGGCCTGACAGTTTTGTAAAGCGACTGTCATGACTGTCACGAGTGAGGTGACCTGTCACTGGAGGGAGGAGATGCTGTCTATACTTAGTTCTTCTGAAAGTTTTTGATAGAATTGAGAGTCAGTAGCAAGGCCCACTATGCCAGTCCCAGTTGTAGGAAGGATCCCTGCCCCAATTAAAAGGTACAATTAGTGCTCTACAGGAGCAGGGGGCACTTCCTGAGAGGGGGATGCCAAAGTTACTCCTGGTCCCCTCTGTCTGGACAGTGATATCAGGGATGAGCCAAATGAATATGCAAGAAATCACATTGGGGGGCAGGCAACAGCATAACGTAGTTTTACAAAGGAAATATATTCCGGTTTTAGGGCATGGATGAGGAGGGGGTAAGGGAGTGGCAGCATTTGGCATTAGTGAGGCAGAGTGTGGGCAGGCCCCGCACAATGCTGACAGTCCCCACTGAGGTGAGATTAGAGGAAAGTGAAGAGATGTTTGTGGAAACATTGTGGGCTGCATCGACAGGGAGTGGGGTGGCCACAAAAAGTTTCTTGCAAAGTGGGAGACAGATGAATTGCTCAGGGGCCAGTCTGATTTGCTGAGGACTGCATCATCCCTGCAGACCTGGAACCTCCATGTTCCAGGTAAGGGGGAGCATTGAGATAGGAGGAAAACATGAGAAGGATGCAAGGGATTATGGATCTGAAAGAATTTAAAGTGCACATTGCCACGATGAAATTGCTAAGAAGCATCCTACCAATAGGAGGTAAAGGAGTGCCAGGAGAAACCTTCCCATGTTACACTCTTTTGGAGCAGCTGCTGCTAATCCTGTAGCAAGTACTAGAACAGATAGTGTAATAGTAGCTCTTGTGCGAGGGATGTGAAGCAGGCCTGCAAGAGCGAGAGGATAATCGCTGGGGGAAAGATCATCCTTCTTTTGGGATTGCGGGAAGAATAAAGGTCCTGGAGATTTTCAGTTTTGTGGGTCCTAAAATGGACGAAGTGTGAGGAGAAGTCAGGTTGGGATTGAGCAGAGGGACCCCTCTGGCTTGGTGTTAACAGATTCTTTGGGTAAAGTCTCAGGTGCTAGTTTTACCAAGGATAAGTGATACCAAGCGGCCTTTCCTAGTACTTTTACTGCTGTGGGGGTGGTGAGAAGTGCTGTATAAGGCCCTTCCCAGCATGGCAAGAGGGGTTTTAATATACACTTGCTGTCCCAGGTGCAGTTTAAAGTCTGAGAGGGTGGGGCCGGCCCGGTGGCGCACTGGATAGTGCGCCGTTTGGGAAGCGCGGCAGCGCTCCTGCCTGAGGGTTCGGATCCCACATACAGACCGGTTCCCGCTCACTGGCTGAGCGAGGCGCGGGAGCAACAC
>NW_007727267.1:142000-142664 GCF_000696425.1 Galeopterus variegatus
ACTGCTGTAGCATCCTCTGAAGTGCAGGGAAAAGCCTCAACCCAACCTGAAAAGGTATCTATTAAGGTCAGAAGATAGCACGTCCTTTTGTGGGAGAGTCATATAAGGGCTGAAGAAGGCGTAGTAGGAGTTCATAGCCTATATGAACCGAATTATGGAAATCTAAAAGGATTTGCTCAGCTCGTGTGGTAGGAAGGACATAGCGACCAGAGAGAGTATACCAGTTGTCCTTTCTGTGTGCCCCCCAACTGTTGGAGGTATTGTATTTCTTGGTGTGTGTATTAGGATAAGGGCATAGGGGCCATGAGAAGGACCTAAGCAGGAGAGGAAGGGTGGGGTCCTGGTGATTGAGCAGCCTGTTTTGTGGTTAGATCCACCAGTTTGTTTCCCTGGGCTATGGGGTCATTGGAGGTTTGGTGTCCTCTGCAGTGTATAACCCCAACCTCCTTTGGAAGTTGTGCAACCACAATAGCTTGTGTTAGATTTACTACCACATAACCTGCAGGGGGACGGGTGTGGAGGTGGCACTCCCATCTATGAACCGTGAAATGGTTGCAGGGATAGGGGCCGGCCCGGTGGCACACTGGATAGTGCGCCGCTTGGGAAGCGCGGCGACGCTCCCGCCGAGGGGGCAGATCGCACACGCAGACCGGGACCCGCCCAC
>NW_007727267.1:143085-153729 GCF_000696425.1 Galeopterus variegatus
GGGTCGGGACCCCACATGCGGACCGGTCCCGGCCCCCGGGCGGGGGGGGCGCGGGGGCAACACCGAGGGTTGCAATCCCGTTGCCGGTCCCGGTCTGGTACGGGGGCAACACTGAGGGTTGCGATCCGTTGCCGGACATGGAAAAAGACAAAAAAAATAATAATAATAATAAAAATAAATGGTTGCAGGGAGATATGTGGAAAAGGATCAAGAAAGAGGTCTAAAGCCTCCATGCAATTGTGTTCTAAGGGTCATGAGTGTTTGGGGAAGAGAGTGGCTGGATTTTAAGGGAAGGTGAAGTTTAAAGGAGAACCAAGAATTTTCAATGAAAGTAAAGTGAATAAGTCATAGGTGAGAAAGGGAGAGAATTGACTTGGCCTTATGGCTGAGAAGGCCTTGAATGTTTGTTGTTTAAAAGTTAGTTTAGAGCCTTCTTATGCTAAAAGGGCAGCTGCCACCAAGGACAGTGAATAGGGGCCCATCCTCGAGCTGTGGTGTCTAGTTGTTTAGAGAGATATGCAACCAGGGAGAAAATATTTCCTGCCTTTTGTCCCAAAACCCCAACTGCCTGTCCTTGTGTTTTGGTGACATATAGGATAAAAGGATGAGATAGGTTTGAGAGAGACAGAGCTGGGGCTGAGAGGAGAGTGGCTTTTAATTGCTAAAAGGGAGAATGAATGGGCTTTGTGGGATCTAAAGGAATGGCAGGATCCCCTTTGGCTGCCCCATAAAGTGGATTTGCTAGCATGCCAAAGCCAGGAATCCATAGGTGAAGATACCCTGCAAGCCCCAAGAAAGAAAGGATGTCACCCTTTGTGGTAGAAGTAGAGAGTTCAGAAATTAGACTCTTGAACTGGAGGAGAAGAAATTTGGGCCTTTCTGGGGGACACTCGATTTCCCTTGGAGGCCAGGAAATTAAGGAGAGCAACAGTGTGGGCCTGTGAATCCTCATAGGAGGGGCTCCAAAGGAGGAGGTCATCCACATATTGTATTAAAGTGCTAGAGGTTGGGGAAAGTTCAGATAAGTCTTGAAGTAAGGCCTGGCCAGAAAAGTGGGGGCTATCCCAAAACCCCTGAGGTCGTACTGCCCAAGTAAGTTGTTAGGAATGGCATGTGTCAGGATTAGTCCTGTACTAAATGGTATGAGCTGTTAGGCTTTATAACTGGAAGCATGGGTGTATTGAAGGCCAAGCAGGTAGGCTATGAGAGATGAGAACAAAGGAGTTTGTGTACAATGGGTTTTAAGCCTATTAGGTGTTTGTTAGTGGTGAGGTACAGTGGGACATTAGGGAACAAAGAGGGGTTCAGCAATTTAAGAAGGATGGGGGAATGGTGCATAGCAATGTAGGGAGAAGAAGCATCCCATACTAGGGATTAACCTTGTCTGAGGGGGAGGGGAAGGTGGAAGCCCCAGGGGCCAGATCTGGGTGTGGCCTGTAACAGGAGTATTGTAGCTGGAGTTAAAGTGTTTAGGGTAAGAGTAGCTTTGAATTTGACAAGAATGTCCCATCCCAGTAAGGGAGCTGGGCATTGAGGCATTATTAAGAATTTGTGTGTGAATTGGGTGTGATGCAGGGTGCAGGAAAGGGCTTGAGTGATCCATGGATGGTATTCTGATCCTGTGACCGCTACTATTGTGATAGAGGATGGGGTTGTTGGTCCTGCATACTCAGGAAGGATAAAGTAAATGGCCCTTGTATCAATGACAAAAGAGATCAGCTTACCTGCTGCAAGGTGAGTTACCCTGGGCTCACGCATGGTGAACTCTGTGGGGGTCTTGGGCCCTGGGCATCATCAGTCCTCCACTTGGGCAAAGCCTAGAAGCTCCAGTAGGGATGGTCATGAAGCCAAAGGCTGTAGGTTGGGGACTGGGCCACTTCCTCTCTGGCGAGTGGCTCAGTCAATCCACCAGTGACCTGGCCGTTTGCAGTGAGGACAGGTTATGACAGGCCTGTGCCAAGTGGCCCAGTTGACTGCATTTCAAGCAGTTCCCAGGAGGCTTGCCCCTTGAGGCAGCCAGCTTTGGAGAATGTGAGCCTTGAATGACATTAGCCAGGAGCTGGTATTTGGCCTAATCTCTTTTACAGCTTTTTTGAATAACGGGCTGATTGGGTAATGAAATGAGAGTGTAAGAGGGCCGTGCCTGCAGGGGAGTTTGGGTCTATACATGTGTATTCATGTAAAGCCTCAGAGAGGTGGATTACAAACTTGCTGGGATTTTCAGTGGATCTCTGTGTGATCTCTCTAAGCTTGTTATAATTGACTGACTTGTGAGTAGCATTTTGGAGGCTGTGAAGTAGGTGTGTCATCATGCTATCCTGGAGATCTTGGTCCCTGTGGCCAGCCTGGTAGTTCCAATTTGGGTCCATGCAAGGGACAGCAATGGCTCCCACAGACCACCCATTATTTTTAGCATGTACCTGAGCTGCCATCCAGACCTGCTCCCTGTACATGGACTCAGACAATTCCTTCCATCCCAGCCACTTTACAGAAGGGTTATGAAAAGCCAGAGCTGAGGTGGGGTTGTTACCTGATGAAGTGGGAGAAGGGGAGGAGTTGGGCTGAGGACAAGCATCTGGAGGCCAGGTGTGGGGAAGAGAGAGAAATGTGGAGGGCTGATGGATCAGAAGATTGACCCAAGGCTGGAAGGAGAGGTCGAGCATGAGCTAGGAGAATTTGAGACATAGGACAGTTTTGACAGAGAGAAGAACACTTTCAGAGATAGGAGAAGGCTTGAACAAGGAATCTCTACAGCTTTTGCCATTTCGGTGAGTATCTAAATCGAGTGCCATCTTATGGCTAATGGGATCCATTGTAATGAGGTATTTGAGTTTTAAAGTCTCCCCAGAAGCTGAGAAATTGGCCAGGAGACAGCCCAGAGGTGTAGAGCACAGAGTACAGTAGAAAACGGGATGGGCCGGGATGTTTAGGTTCAATGTCTCCCTGGAGACCAAGAAATTGGCCAGGAGACAGCCCAAGGGCATAGATCATGGAGGTTTGGATTGTGAAGATCCTGTGTAGAGGGTGAGAAAGGGCAGTCAGTCCTGGTAGAAGAAGAGTGCCAGCAAAGGGCGTCCCCTTTGGTGCCCACCTTCTTCTCGAGAGAAAAGTCACTGACCAACTAGAGGATCATCCTCCAATAGCTGGCAGTAACAAGAAGAGTTCCCTCAGCCAGGCGCCTGGGCATCGTAGAGACCAAAGTCATAGAGTAGTCAGGGGAACCATAGAAGTAGGCAAGACAGACCCACTGACTCACCCAGAATTGAGGCCAGTGTTGGATGCATTGGTCTGAAAGTAGAGAGTCCCAGAGGCACCCAGTTTTGGCAGGTCTGGGAAAGGTGGCCAAGGGCCGATCACCCCAAGAAAGAGGGGATTGTCCACAATGTTGGCCAAAACCCTTCCTGGGTTTTGGCACCATAATGAAAGAAAGTGAGCTGAGATGCCAGGTACTGTTCAAGCTTTATTAAAGGAAAAGAATCTGTCGGGCTGCGCTCAAAGTGGGTAACAGCCTGGGGCTGCCCTGAAAATGGAGGACAGCACCAGGTGTGGGGGTGGTAGAGCTTCTATAGTGCACCAAGGGCTGGCTGATACCATCAAGGAGGGTCATTATGTTAGTGTGCATCAGGGTGGAGAACTGAGTCCTTGCAGAAGCAAAAGGGGTTTCTGTTTAAGTCAGGAGGCTTCTCATAAAGAGAAGGGGGGAGGGGAGGGGAGCAGGTGGGTAGCGCCATTTTGTACTTGGGCTTGTCTAAAGTGGCGCTGGTTATGTTGCAGATCTGTTAGTTATAAACTTGCTAACTGCCAAAGATTATTTTTAAGATTACAATCAGTTCTTTTGTCAGCTTTTGAGTATCTGAGGTTACCAATTTACATAAAAACGTTGGTCTTCCCCAGCAGGGACAGCTGTTTCTTTCCTTTCTGCTCAGCCACCAAAATAGCTACTTACTTTTACAGACTTTAGGTCTCAAGTGAGGCTTGAGGTAGTATTTTTTCTCTCCTCCAGAAGAAGCTACTTGTCTTCTAAAGAAGTTTTTCCTTTTAGTAATAAAGGTTTCACAGCTTTAGAAAAACATCTTATAATTTAACTGGTACCTTAGAAGCCACTGGGTGTTTTGATAAATGACATGGATTTATATATCTTAACATTTAGTGGTGGCATTATTCAGCAAAGTGGGGCTTGATGAAACAACACAAATAAATATTACAAATAAATAGATGCTTCTTAGGAAGCGTTTCCCATGGAAGCATTTTAAATTTAAATTATACTAACTACTCAAAAAATGATAATCCTCTTGGGAGAAATTTTTCTACGGTTCAATAATAAGTTTCTTCCTAATTTTAAAGAGATAAATGAAAACTTATTCTATGCTGATTTAAAAGATAGTGTATATTCACATAATATACTCCAATAATTCAGAAGAGTATATTGATAAAATAAAAACCAGCCAAAATTCCTAGTTCCTAGAAGTGGCTATTGTTAACTGTTGTAAAGATTTCGGGGAATATCTTTCTAGCTGTCTCTCTATCCATGTATACACATACACATATTCTAAAATGTTAATGAATTAATATTATGAATGTTATTTTGAAATCTGATTATTTTCACTTAGCAACGTAGCTTTCTATGTCAATGAAAAATTGATGTACATAGATATATATCATATTCTTTCATGGTTGCATAATATTCCTTCCTTGTGTACGTCACAATGTATTCCAACAATCACCCCTTTAGGCTTCTTCCAGTTTTTTTTAGATTATAAACTACAACATAATAACTATGTGATTTCACTTTTGTGTATTTGTCCAATTACTTCCTTTGGATAATTTCCTAGCAATGGACTTGGCTGGACCAAAAGAGATTTACCTTTGGGGGTTTTGATTTTTTCTTAAATCTATATTGCCAAATTGCTTTCAGAAAGCTGTGTACCAATTTACTCTCATCAACACTGTATGAGAATGCCTGTTTCCCTACAACATTGCAAACACTAAGTATTGTTCATCTTTTCCAACTTTGGCTATATAATAGGTATATTAGTTCATTGCTGTGTAACAAATTATCACAAACTTAGCAGCTTAAAACATGTTATCTCACAGTTTCTGTGTGGTTTTTCTCATGCTGCTTCCCGCAAGCAGATTTTTGGAAGTCCAACACCTTCATTTCATTTCCTACTCTCTCTGTCCCTTTCAGTCCAAACTGGCAGTATTTTTGCTGATATAATTTTCTCAAAAACTTTGTGGGCTTTTTGTGAATTTCACTGGGGTTTACTCCATGGGCTAAAAGCCATATCCAGAAATCTCTTCCAGGTAAGAATTTCTCTACCTTGGGCTCCTGTTGATTTGTCTGAGAAACAATGTCCTTGAGGTACAGTCTTAATCTCTTTCAAGAGCTCTTTGTGTGACTGCATACTCTGATTCTTTGATCTTTCTAAGATTTTAACAAAAGGTTATACAATTACAGCCTGGGCTCTTTCTCTGTGCCACTCTTCCTGACAGTGCTCAGAGCCATTTCTGTTCTACCATCTTTTCCCACCTAAAGAGACTGAGAATTTTCAAAATCATCAAGCCCCAGCTTCTTTTGTTTCATAGTTCTTTTCTCAACTTATCTCTCTCCTCTCACATCTTACTATAAATACCAAGAAGAAACCCAGCGGCATGATCAACACTTTGCTTGGAAATATCCATTACTGTATATACTACCCAAGTTCATCCTTATGCACTCTGTTTTCCACATAATTGCAGGACACATTTGACTAAATTTTCTGCCATTACATAACAAAGATATTCGTTCCTCCAGTTTCCAAAAACATGCTCCTCATTTCCTTTTGAGCTTGGAAGTGTCTTTAAAGTCCATATTTTGGGACCAGCTGGTTAGCTCAGTTGGTTAGAGCACGGTGTTATAACACGAAGGTCTAGGGTTCACACCCCCATACTGGCCAGCTGCCAAAAAAAAGTAGTTCAGTTGGTTATATACAGTCCATATTTCTACTAACAGTATGTTTGAGGCAATTTGGACTTTCTTTTTTATGAAGTGTCTTTAAAGTCCATATTTTGGGACCAGCTGGTTAGCTCAGTTGGTTAGAGCATGGTGTTATAACACGAAGGTCTAGGGTTCACACCCCCATACTGGCCAGCTGCCAAAAAAAAGTAGTTCAGTTGGTATATACAGTCCATATTTCTACTAACAGTATGTTTGAGGCAATTTGGACTTTCTTTTTTATGCTCCTCAAAATTCTAGCCTCTGAACATCCTTGGTCTCAGAGCCACTCAGGCATTTATAGGTATATGTTACAGCAGCACCCCACTACCAGGTATCAAAATACCAAAATCAGTTATCTATCGCTCCATAACAATATTACCACAAACATAGCAGGTTGATACACAATTACTATTTCTTCATTTCTGTAGGTCAGGAATATGGGCACAGCTTAGCTGGCTCCTCTACTTTAGGGCCTCTCAGAAAGTGTCAGTCAGGACTGGGGTGTCATTTGGTGCTCAGCTAAGGAGGGATCTGTTTCCAAACTCACAAGTTTGCTGGCAGGATTCAGTTCTTTCTGAGTTGTCAGGTTGCTTTTTGCTGGCTGCTAGTAGGAGGCCACTCTTGGTTTCTTGCCACATGGGCCTCTCCTCCTTGACACTTACTTAACCAAGGACAGCAAGAGAAAAAGAAGAGTCTACTAGCAAAATGGAAGCTACATCTTATGTAACATAGTCACGAAGTGACATCCCACTACCTTTTGCCGTATTGTATTGGTTAGAAGAAGCCACAGTTCCCTCCCATAATCAAGGGGAGGGGATTACACAAGATATAATACTAGGAAGTGAGGACACCTGGGACATCTTAGAGTCTTCACTCCACAAAAATACTGATGCCTTCAATTAGAGAAATATCTTTGTTTGCATTATGTGTAAATAACTATTAGTCTTTTTATTCACATTAACATTAATATAAACTATTCTTTTAAATATGTTCTTAGCACCTACCATGTGCTAGGCATTATGCTAGGTGTAAGGTATAGTATAATTTTGAGCAAAACCAGACACAGTTTCTGTTCTCATGGAAAGTATAATCAGAAGGAGAGAGAAAGTAATTACACAAATAAATGTGAAATTACAATTTTGACAAATACTGTGAAAGTTCACAGTGCTATGAAAATATGTCACCTGAGGAAATGACCTCATCTAGTGGTTGGGCACAGCTTCTAGGAGAAAAATGACATTTCATGTGAGATATAAAAAGTGAGCAGGAGTTAACAAGGAAAAGCAAGGAAATGAATTCCATGCACAGGGAAGAGCAAGGGCAAGGGGCAGTGACTACAGATAGCATCAAATAGTTGAAGAATGAAAAGTTGGAGCAAGGAAAGAAAGAGGTATCTCTGCCTCTGATCTCTCCTTTGAGGTCTACACCCATATATCCACCTGCTTATTTGGTATCTTCATTTGGATATTTTACTTCTTAATATCAATGTGTACAAAATCAATCTTGGCTTGTATAACTTCGTTCCTTCCCAATATTTCCCATTTCAGTGAATACACCACCATCTGTCCAATTGGAAGTAAGAAACTTAGGAGTCATTCTAGACAACTCCCTCTGCTTCGTTCTCTCACCAAATCCTACGGACTTTATTACTAGTCACACAACAATGCTCATCATAATATAGACATACTGTGTTCTCTCATGTCTCCAAGCCTTCCCTTTTGCTGGTCCCCATGCTCGGAAATTCCTCCCCAGCCTCACCCTCTTTTCTTCTTAGCAACATCCTAACTCATCCTTCGAGACTTAACCTAAACATATTGCATTTAGTGTTCTGCTACACCTATGCAGAAATAATCTGTCTCTCCTCAGTGATATCAAACACTTTGTAAATACCTCATCTTCCCTGTTACAGGTTGGTTGTGGGGGAAGCAGACTTTGAGACAGATCAGCATGCAAGACATCTGTTAGGAAGTGCTATTGGGGCTGGCCAGTTCAGTCAGTCTGGTTAATGCACAGTGTTGATAACACCAAGGTCAATGTTTGGACCTTACAGGCCAGCCACCAAAAAACACTCAACAAACAAGGAAGTGCTCTTAGAACCAATGTCAGTGGAAGGAGGAGATGGAAGTAGGATTGGGCAGAGGGAGAACTGAGTTGAGATGCATTATCAACAGTCCTCAGCCAAGCCCATGGAGTGCTCAGGGGCTTGGATGGGCCTTGGGATTTTTCCAAGTTGAAACAAGAAGTGTAGGACTTTAACACCCTGTCTTCCCAGGTTGATCAGTCATTGTATGTGGACTATTCCTGGAAGGAAACGTGACCTTGGCTGAGGAAGTTTTCCTCAGTAATCTTCCCAAAAGTAAGACAGCTTAGCAATGTTTTCTGGTAATATTCCCAATGTTGGGAATAAATCCTTCATTCCTGAAGGGTGGATCCAGGAGGTGGATCAGAGCATCCACTACAATCCCCACGCTCAAATCTACTTACCACAGCCATACTCCCTTGTATTAAGTAAGGCTCCATCGTCCTCACTAGGTTTTGAGATTTTTGAGTATACATGCATTTAAAGCAGAGTTGGTATTTAATTTTTAAAAACCTAGTGAAGGAATGATTGAATACATGACCCAAGTAGACTGATTAACCAAACACACAAGACCCTAATTAACAACACAGAGTGCCAATTCTTCCTTTACACCAGTGTTTCTCAACGATTTTTTCATTGTCACCCCCCAAGAGCCTTAAAAAGGCTTTTTCCTAATTGCCCTCCATTAAAATTTAATGCCACAGAGATATTGTATATCTGTGTATGTACTATATTATACGAGAATTTTATACATTAAAAAAGATTTTTTTTGCCCCAAGAACCAATAATTTTCACCCCAATGGAAGCCATATAACTCCATTGAGAATGCATGATTTATACTAGTTACTGTTAAGAGGGTCAGATTTCCTGAAAGTCAGCTCTTTGACCCATTTCTCTCTTATGTAGTAAAGTTTACATGAGAAGCCACATTACAATCTGGGTGTGGTAGGTTGAGCATGCAATCACACTCCATTGAGAATGCATGATTTATACTAGTTACTGTTAAGAGGGTCAGATTTCCTGAAAGTCAGCTCTTTGACCCATTTCTCTCTTATATAGTAAAGTTTACATGAGAAGCCACATTACAATCTGGGTGTGGTAGGTTGAGCATGCAATCAGACCAAAGGGGTTTAAATGACCTTAGGAGATAACTTCTGAGCTAAGATTGTCCAATATGCTTTTCCCCACTGTAAGATTATAGCAACCCAGCAATTGTATAGTCGGGGGAGACTCCATTATTTTGTCTAGCTTCTGTGCAAACTATTGCTTTTGTCATTTAATTTTTGTTACTTAAATTTAATCACAAAGTATTTCAGGAATACAAAAAGTAGAGGTATTATCAGGAGCACCCTCGTACCCACAGCCTAGTTTATGAGATAAAACATTATACAGTAGATATGAGAATACTTCAAAAAGCTCATGGAAAAGTAGAAAAGATAATATGAATCTTTCCATGAACTTTTTAAAGACCCTTCATACATTTGTAACCCCCTGTATACTTCACACCAATCCCTTTTCTCTCCCTAGAAATAACCACTATCACAAATTTGGTGTTCATTATTCCCACATATGGTTTTACATTTTTACTACACATGTATCTATAAACCTGATTTTAAATTTTCAAAGCATGGTATCAGAGTGTAAATATCCTTTGATATGTTTATTGATGGATGGTGTTCCACTGAATGATTATACCACAACCTTCCCTCTATTACTTTTACAGCCTCCTTACTTCCCTAGCCCCCACCCCACTGCTCCAGTGGGGTACAATTGATAAAATTCCAGTTTTTAGTTCCATATAGATTCTTAGCATATCTTTTGATCTCCTAAAGGACTTGAAAACATCCTGGCCCTTTCAGCAACACATTTATAAACTATCTATCAGTTTAGGATTCTTAGGATGCTTCTGCAGATAATTTCATTATTTAGTAATTCTTACTAGATTTATTCTGATAACCCTTTCTTGATTGTATCTCCAAATTCTTGGCACACTCAACTATAGTTCCCTGCTTTTCTGTAAAATCATCCTCCTAGGTGTTTAACTCTGTGACCCAACAGTTTATAATGGCAAGAAGCTATATTTTGAAGACCCAAGCCGACATTTTTCTTTCATCAGCCCTCAAACATAAATTAGCTTCCCACACTGTTATAATCTGAATGTTTGTGTCTCAACAAAATTCATATGCTGACACCATATGAATTTGCTGTTGTTTAAGCTACCCAGTCCATGATATTCTGTCATGGCAGCCTCAGCAAACTAATACATGTGCTAACCCCGATAATTTACTGCACAGTATATTGAAAAAGAGTCATCCAGGCGTCAAGAGCAGTGGGAGGTCTGGGTTCTAGTTTGAGCTCAGCCACTCTGCCTGTAGGGTATGACACTTAACCCCTTGAAGCTCCCTGTTTCTTGTCTATGAAATGAGGAGCTTTAAGTATCACTTCTTCAGGTCCCTTAAAACTTTCAAATTAGGGGCCAGCCTGGTGGCGCACTGCTACAGTGCACCGCTTGGGAGCGCGGCGGCCCTCCCTCCAAGGGTTCGGATCCCACATACAGACCGGTTCCTGCTCACTGGCTGAGCGAGGT
>NW_007727267.1:153739-159717 GCF_000696425.1 Galeopterus variegatus
GTCCCGGTCCGGTACGGGCGTGACACTGAGGGTTGCGATCCGTTGCCAGACACGAAAAAAGACAAAAAGGGAAAAAAAAAAAAAAACTTTCAAATTAAGGGGCCGGCCCATGGCTCACTCAGGAGAGTGTGGTGCTGATAACACCAAGGCCACAGGTTCGGATCCCATATAGGGATGGCCAGTTAGCTCACTGGGTGAGCGTGGTGCTGACAATACCAAGTCAAGGGTTAAGATCCCCTTACTGGTCATCTTTAAAAAAAAAAAAAAAAACTTTCAAATTAAATGTGTCTAATTCACTTATCTTGTGCTCAGTCAATTACTATGCCAAGATTCTATCCCCAGAAAGTAATGATAGATATTCACAAAGATTTAGTCACAAGCATGTTCATGGCGGAATTGTATTTAAAGGCAAAAAAAACAAACAAAAGCAACCTATAAATCATCTAACAATGCAACAATAAAGTATTAAATTACAATAGAGATAGATAATAGGATATCTTGTCATTAAAAATGATACTATAAATAGATATTTATTATGCAAACCTGTAAAAAACTGTTTTTATTAATTAACAACAAGGATATATAGTGTGTTGAGAAACCTTGTTCTTTAAAATTATAGATTGGCAAAAACTTTGTTTGAAATCCCATCAGTGAGAATGGAACATCCCACTCTTGCTAGGATCTGAGCCAGGTGAGTCACATTTTTAAAACTTTTAACTGTTTTGTTGAAGTGTACTTGACATAAACTATAACACTTAAAGTATACAGTTTGATAAGTTTTAACATACATATATATCCATAAAACCATTACCACGATCAAGATAATGAACATATCCATCACTACCAAAAGTTTCCTGGTACTCCTTGGTAATCACCCCTCCCTCCCACCTTTCCTTGTTCTCACCCCATGTCCCCAAGTAACCACTGATATACTTTCTGTCACTATAGTTTGCATTTTTTAGCTTTATATAAATGGAATCATAAGTTTGTACTTTTCTGTCTCAGCATAACTATGTTCAGATTTGTCCATGCCGTTGCATATATAGTACATTCCTTTTTATTTCTCAGAGGTATTACACTGTATGGGTTACTCCTAGAAAAAGCAGTCCTTATTTCCAACCCAGGTGCAGAGCTTCAGGGTAAGGGGTTTCATACAGAACATTTTACATTTATCATAACTTTGCCATTTACAAAGAATTAGGATTCTCAGTCTACTTAGGCCAGACCTGACGTTAACTCCTTTACACATAGCTCTGCTTTGCTTTGAGTCTTTCAAAGTATTGCTTTATTTAAACTTTACCTAAACTCCATCGTGCTGCAAATTAATAAACTTAACTTGTGGATCTACAGATGTGTTTCTTGTGGGTTTTGTCAGATGGGCTTTACCAATTGACATGAATGCTTATGACCACATTAAGTTCAAAACAGTAAAGAATGTGTGACCCTAATTTTGTTTTTAAAATATAAATATATGGGAGATGACAAGAAAGTTATATATGAAAAATGAGTATATCTGTATTACCAAATACAGTAAACGTATTTTCGTTTGTTTCCTATTTTTAAGATTAAAGTACAGTCACAGAAAAAACTAAGAAACTGAATCAGTACTTGCTAAACTGCTAAAGGGATTGGCAAACCCCACTACTATTATTATAATAGTTTAATTCATAAATCCACAGGTGTTAATTTAGAATGGTCAGTGGAATTTCTTAGGAAAATCATGACCCCCTCATGTCTCTGTAACCAAAACATGTCGTTGCAGGGAAACCTAAGCATTTTCTAATTGTTAAGTTTTTCCCTTTTCCACTTGAGAAACTGTTTTAGAAACTCCATGCTCCACTGCGAACTCTGGCCCCTGTGATTTAGCCTGCTTGCTTCCTGAGCCCACCTTCTATGAGATAACAGCACTTTCACACCCCCCAGGGACCAGAGGCAAATTAGGCTCCTGAAGTGACCAAGGACTGTGTCCCACAATCACCCAATCCAAATTAGCAGGACAGTATCCCTCATTTACATAAGAGGACCTGAATGAGAACCTGGGAGGGGAAAGGGTGGGAATTTAGGCTATATAAGGGGGTCTTTTCCTTTGTTCTGGGAGACACCGGTTTAGGAGTTCTTGCTCCTCACTGCTCTCCTTGCTTGCAAGCAAAAAGAGCTGCTGTAACACTGAACAAAGAGCTGCAACACTAAAATAGCTCTAAAACTACAACACTGGCGCCAGTCTTGGATTCCTCTGAGCATTCGCCCCACAACAATATGTGTAAGATTGAAATCTTACTTCAAAAATATGAATGGAATTTGAAAACTTTGTGTTAAAGCAGATCCCAAAGACATCTACTAAGTTTTCGGCCTTATAATTTACAGTCTTTAATTATATGTCTATATAAAGCTTAGCAGGACTGGTAGTTTATTTTTATTATTTATTATTTACAAAACTCCCTTCCACCCATTAATCACAACATGCATTTCAACACTGTAGCAAAGTAGGTCAAAATATTCCTGAATGCACTTTTGGCATTTGGTGCTTATTAATATTACCCCCGTTGTATTGAGAAAGCTTGTATTTAGTCCACTTAAGACACTTGCTTATAATGCTAATTATCGTTTAAGATAAAATAGTTTCCTTACAGCAAAATGAAATTACCCTAAGGTAGCCCCCAAACATTTTCTTTATAACTGAAACCTGAAAAGGCAATTCGGTTCCTTCTAAGGCCGTGTCGCAGAGGCCGTCAACACGGCGTATAAAAACAGGATTTTTTGAAACGCTTTTTCTGTTGTTGTATAAAAGCTTAAAATAAAATGCAACGAGGAAGTTACCCCTACGTGTAAACACAATCTAATGTGTTTAAGCTAAGTTCTCTTATTTCTTATTAAATTAATAGGAAAAGAACAATACCGCCCACGGGCTATCCAACTTTTTTGAATTCCGGAGACCAACAACAGTGACAGCAAGAGTGAATGAGCAACGAAACCACGCGAACGCGCTCTAGACAAATTAATAGGAAAAGAACAATACCGCCCACGGGCTATCCAACTTTTTTGAATTCCGGGGACCAACAACAGTGACAGCAAGAGTGAATGAGCAACGAAACCACGCGAACGCGCTCTAGACAGGCTGGCAAATGGCAGGCATGCAACGTTAGTTGGCCCTGAGGAAAAATGCCCAATTTGCGAATTGAACCTAGGCCCTGGATTAAGAGTGCCCGGCTTGAGACTCCGCTGAGCCCACTCTGGAAACACCTAGCCGATCGATGACCCCAGGGAGAAAAAGCCGCTCCCCGCCCCACCCCATGCAACCCCAGAAAAAAGAAAGAAAACCCTACACCTGCTAGGGCGACTTTGACCTAGACCCCGTGACCCGGTTCCTTGCTCTTGACCCTCCCACCACCTCACACCCCGCCTTCCACGAGAGCCCCTCCCCTGATTCATTCGGAGAGCCACGTCTCCTAGCTCCGCGCCACCAGCCATCCCGCCGAGGCTTCCTCCAGTTAACCCCTCCCAGCTTCCCGTCTCCGGGCAGCGCGTCTCCACCAAGCCCGAAAGGGTCACCACGAACCCCAACAGCCGCGCCTCCGCCCCAACCGGCCCCGCCCGCGCCCACGTGACACCCACGCCCCGCCCACGGGCGCGCACGTAATCCCGGCCGTCGGGGCGCGCGCCGTGGGTCGCAGCCGGAGCCGCCATTGTTCCGCCGAAGGAGGACGGCGGGGTCCGCCGCTGGCGCCCAGACGCCGCTTAGCGGCCGCCACTGGAGGCACTCCCCCTCGCATCGCCCCCTCCCTCTCCCCCCTCCTCCTGGTGGCGGCGGAGTGAGGCTGATTAGGGGGAACCTGGGAGCCCCCTCGGCCCTCCCCGCGGTGACAGCGGCCGATCCCCGGCTCCGGCGCGTGGGGCGGCCGCGATGCACTCGGCTTGAGGCTGCCCGGCCCGGTCCTTCCTCGCTTTCCTTGACTATTCCACGGCGTGTCTGCGCCCCAGCGTCATCCTGCGAGTCCCTCTGACGGGAGGGAAGATGGCTGCACGGAGCTGGCAGGACGAGCTGGCCCAGCAGGCCGAGGAGGGCTCGGCCCGGCTGAGGGAAATGCTCTCGGTCGGCCTAGGCTTTCTGCGTACGGAGCTGGGCCTCGACCTGGGGCTGGAGCCGAAGCGGTACCCGGGCTGGGTGATCCTGGTGGGCACGGGCGCGCTCGGGCTGCTGCTGCTCTTCCTGCTGGTCTACGGCTGGGCCGCGGCTTGCGCCGGCGCCCGCAAAAAACGGAGGAGCCCGCCCCGCAAGCGGGAGGAGGCGGCGGCCGCGCCGGCCCCGGCCCCTGACGACCTAGCCCTGCTGAAGAATCTGAGAAGCGAGGAGCAGAAGAGGAAGAACCGGAAGAAGCTGCCGGAGAAACCCAAAGTGAGTAGGAGAGGAGCGGCGGTAGAGTAGGGGCGAGCGGCCGGTGCGGTGGGCCGGCGGGGAGACCCTCGACCTAGAGGAGGCCGAGCCCCAGCCGGGAAGGGAAAAGAGTGAGGTTAGTGGAGAGCAGAGACGCAGATCTCCCAAAGTGGAGGAGGTGATAGGTGGACATGTTACTTGGGGAATGGGAAACTCAGGAAGTATAGGACTGGTGCGGAAGATCAGTTTCGAGGAAGGAAGTTAGAAGGTCTGAGAGTACGTTTAAATAAAAGTGCCCAGAGGTCAAGTCATCTTCGAGAACATGTCAACCTTCCTTGAGGCCTACAGGGTAGGCTGCGTATGGAGGGTAATGGGACCTTAAGGCGGTGTTAGGAAGTTGTGGAAAGACTGCGCCTGGAAGACAGATGTCTATCTCAAGTCACATCGAGACGGTGGCCAGTGACCTAAAAACCCTGGGGCTTACAGAAGATTAAAGGTGTCCAGGTCTAGACGCGCTTCCATTTTAGTTGGGACTGTTAAAGGGAAATGGTTGCCCACTCTTGTTCTGGTGAAGGTGGCCAGAACAGGAGCAAGGCAAGAGGAAGTCGGTTACTTGATATACTTTGGGGTATACGGTCCTATGAAAAAGAGCTAAGGCCTGTTCAGCGAAGTGTTCTGTTGTATACCCCGTGATGGGGGAGGTTTTTGAAATAGAGTGAAAGGGGATGACAGGGCAGAATGGTGATGGCTGAGAGAGGGATTCAAGCACCGATTTACTGGACCACGTGTGGAAGTACAGAGGGCATCACATCCGTTTTATCATGGCTTCATGTTTTACTTCTACGTTCTTTATTGCCATTTCCCCATGTTTCTCCCATTGTGTTTTTCATAGTTTTGTATATTTTTAAAATGCTTTACAATTGAGAATAAGGAGGGTATGCAGAATTAGAAACAGTTCCTAAACACTAAATTAAGCTCTTCACCTTTTCAGTACAATTCATTAAACCGGTACCAAAGCTCTACTATGTGAAGTGCATTCTGATGTTTGGTGGACAGTTCGAGGTATGCACATAGAAGTTAGGAGACAGAGTTGTAAATAATTATAACTTTGTGTAGACTGACAGGTGTTATAGAGGTGTGAAGAGAGTGTTAATGAAGTTTGGAGGGTGAGAGACTAATTGCATTTGAGGGATTTAGGAAAGTTATTGGAGTAAGTGGAGTTTGAGTTCAAACTAATAAGAGTGTTGTTAGTAATAGTACAAAAAAGAAGGCTGTATTAGAGACGTGCCAGGTCACAGTTAGTACCTTACTAGGCCTGTATATTCATTCATGTTTTGCCTGGTGATTAAGAAGGTGCAAGATACATACAAAACCTAGAAAAGGGCACAACTTTGTCAATATAAATACCAAGTTGGGAAAATAGAAAAAGAACTGTTTTGGAACACATGTAATTTAAAAATTTGTACAGAGCATTAATGATTACCGGAAAGGCATGTTATGGTGGGAAAAAAAACAAAAACAAAACCTGGCTCTGAGGTAAGGAAAGAAGGTGATCTTGGGGGGGGGGGAAAAAAAAAACATACATTAAGCCTAAGTCCATATGGAT